>NC_056729.1:665716161-666016161 GCF_019279795.1 Protopterus annectens
GCAATTTTTTAAAAAACAAACCTATTTATGGGATATGTTGAGGAACAACTTATTTATGACACCTCACATAATTTGCATCTAGATGAACTGGATATATGGTGTCGATATTTGGATGATTGTTTGGTCTGGCGTTCTGATGAACAATATTTAGCAGAATTTGTCCAATATCTTAATCATAACAAATGGGGTACTGAGTTTTCATCCACTTATGATAAAAATGAGATCAATTTCCTGGATGTAACTATAACCACTTTACGTAGTAAAACATTTCGAAAATACCCTCAGTATAACAGTCTATTACATGCAACTAGTATACATCCCAACCACATTATCCGAAACATACCCAAGTCTCAGTTTCTCAGGATTCGTAGAATCTGTTCCTCAGATAATGACTATGATGTATCTCAACATGATTTAGCTAATAGATTTAGAGCCAGGGGCTACCAGGAGCTTGACATCCGGGGTGCTCAACAAGTTGCTCTTAATTCCACCAGACCCTCCCTTCTCCAATATTCTGACAAAATTCACACTGAACAGGATGAACCTATCCGGTTCATCACGACATTTGGACGTAACATTAACCTTATGAGGAATGTTATATCCAAGCACTGGAATATTCTCACTGCCAATGAGGAGATTAAACCGTGGATTGGTGATGTATGCAGGTATGGATATAGAAGGGGCAGGACATTGGGATCATTTTTTTCACATTACAAAAGGGTCAGTTCGGCCGGAGCCATACACCACCAATTAACCATGACAGGTGACAAACTATGGGGTACATACCACTGTGGTCATTGTTCATCATGTCCTTTCATTTTCAGATCAAAACATTTTACCAGCAAAAATACTGACAGAATTTTTGATATCAAATTTTTTGGCAATTTTAACAGTGACTGGGTGGTATACCTTGCTACATGCACATGTGGTTCGTTCTATGTTGGACAGACTTCACGACCACTTCGATTACGTATGTCTGAACATCGTAGTGACATACGAAAGTACAGTTTTGTACCTACCATAAATGTAGATGTTCGAGTGCTAATACAGCTGCAGTCATAACAGATGGGTTTTCCTGCCGTCAGGCGGGTCCTCAGTCGGCCGAATTCCAAAGTCTAGGTCCGGCGTCAGATGTTGTCGCTTCTTCCCTGACGTCAGTGCAACAGGGATATAAAAGAACCAGCCGACACCATTTTCTTCAGTTTTTCTTGCCCCAGATGTCAGGTGCCCCCAGAAGGAAGGCAAAACATAAATTTATGTAATAATGCAATGCAATATAACCAAAAAACAGTAGTTGCAAGCAAATACACCATAAAAGAATACCCCAATCAGGTTGTATGAGGAGGTGTTAGCCGTTAGGCCTGTCCCAAGAGGGGAAGGAGGGGGGAAAACCTGGACTGCAGCTGTATTAGCACTCGAACATCTACATTTATGGTAGGTACAAAACTGTACTATTTTCATCGTGCATACAGCTGCAGTTATAACAGATGGGTAGAATCCCAAAGCTAAAAAAGGGGTGGTAGGCACTAAGTGGAACTAGGAGGAGTCAGGATGCCCTGCAAGACTGCGGTGGCAAAGCCAGCTCTAGATTTGGAGTATAATGGTAGGTGATAGTGCTTGGAGAAAGTATGTATAGAACTCCAAGTGGCTGCTTCCAAAATATCTTTGGTAGGAACCCCCCTGAGGAAAGCTGCAGAGGTAGCTGTGGCCCTTGTGGAGTGAGATCTGATGTCTGTAGGTACAGTTTTACCATGAAAAGAGTAACAAAAGCGTATGCAGTGGGCTATCCATTTTGAGATTGTCTGTTTGGAAATTGGCTTCCCTTGAGCACCTGTAGCATAGGACACAAAGAGTTGCTCTGATTTTCTGAAAGGCTTTGTTCTGTCCAAATAATAACGGAGCTGTCTGTGAATGTCCAAGGAATGTAGTAGTCTCTCCCCTTTGTTTTGTGGATAAGGGTAAAAGGTAGGTAAATGGATAGCCTGATTCAAGGCTACCCTGGATACTACCTTTGGCATAAAGGAAGGGTTGGTTCGTAAGGAAACTCTGTCCTGATGGAAAATGATGAAAGGCTGCACAGCCATGAGGGCTTGTAGTTCCTAATCCCTGTGTGCTGAGGTGATAGCCAGAAGGAAGGCTGTTTTCCATGACAAATATTGCAGTTCTGTTGAAGCAGCTGGCTCAAAAGGAGGCAGGGTCAGTTTTTCTAGAATGAAATTGAGGTCCCAAGCAGGTACTGGTTGCTTCCTTGGGGGTTTTATATTCTTAGCCCCTCTGAGGAACTGTCTTAAGAGAGGATGAGAGAATAAAGGAGGATCAGTGTTGTATTCTGCAGAAATGGCTGAGGCATGGATTTTGATGGAGGAGAATGAAAGTCCACTGCTTAGCATCTCAGCTAGGTACTGTAATATTTGAGGTAAATTCAGTATTCTAGGATTCTGACCCTTTTTCTGATTCCAGGCACAAAACCGTTTCCATTTTGTGGAGTAGGCTTTTCTAGTAGAAGGCCTTCTGGCCTCCAAAATGACATCCTGCACCTCCTTGGAGTAGGGTCTGTTGTGAATTTAAGGAATCCTCCATGCGGCTAGATTGAGTGTTTTCAGCTGACTGTGAAAAGTTTTGAAGTTGTGCTAAGTCAGTAGAAGAGGCATTAGAGGCAGGATCCATGGTGGGGAATGTGTCAGGCTCCTCAGGAGTGGGTACCAGTGTTGTCTTGGCCAGTCTGGAGCAATGAGAATCATCTTTGGTCTGTCTGCTCTGGCTTTTAATAGAACTTTGGGCAGCAGAGGAAGAGGTGGAAAGGCATAAACTGTCATTGTTGTCCAACTGAAAGAGAGTGCGTCCACTATCCAGGCCTGTGGATGTAAGGTCCTTGAGCAGAATTTTGTCAATTGGTAATTTCTGTGGGTGGCAAAGAGATCTATGTCTGGCCTTCCCCATGCTTGAATTATTTTTGTAAAAACTTGAGGATGCAACTTCCATTCGTGTGGATCTGTCATATTTCTGCTTAGGTTGTCTGCCAGCGTGTTTTCCTTGCCTGGCAGGTACTGTGCTTGAAGTTGGATTGGTAATTCCACAGCCATGTTCCAAAGAGACATGGCTAGCCTGCACAGGGGATATGAATGGGTTCCTCCCTGTTTGTTTATGTACCACATCACTGTGGTGTTGTCTGTTATTATCAATAGCTGGCCTGGATGCAGTAGGTCTTTGAAAGCCATAATAGCATTTATTACTGCTAGCATTTCCTTTTGATTGATGTGTAGGTGCTTTTCTTTTTGGGACCATTTGCCCTGAATGCACCGATCTGTCATGTGCGCCCCCCAGGCGTAGTCCGAGGCGTCTGTTGTGATGACTTGATTTGCTTGAGGCTTGCAGAATGGGAGACCTAGGTTTCTTTGGCATGCTTGAGCCCACCACAGAAATTCCTTTCGAAGACATGGAATCAGTGGTACAATTGTTTCAAAACTGTGGCTGTGTTGAGACCATAAGTTTTTTAGGTACCATTGAAGTTTCCTCATATGCAGCTTTGCACATGGGATTAGCAGGATGCAAGATGCCATGAATCCCAGAGCCTGTAGGATTTTCCTTGCAGTCAGCCTGGTGAAGGTTGCCAGTTTTCTGAAGTATTGAGTCAGTTGCCCTTGTTTCTCTGGCGTGAGGTAGGCCATCTGGGTGCTTGTATTCAAGCTGGCACCCAGGAAAATTATTGTTTGAGAGGGTATTAGTCTTGATTTCTTTTTGTTGACTGTGTATCCCAGAGAATTCAACAACATTATTACAAACGCCAGGTGTTTCAGAAGTATGTGTTTGCTCTCCGCTTGGATCAGGCAGTCGTCCAAATATGGGTATATTTGTATCCCTTGAAGTCTGCAGAAGGCAATTACTGATGCCAGGCATTTCGTGAACACTCTGGGCGCAGTAGATAAGCCAAAGGGCAATGCAGAGAATTGATAATGGGTTAAACCTGCAAGAAATCTGAGGTATCTTCTGCAGTCTTGTCTGATTGGGACATGCAGGTATGCCTCCTTGAGGTCCAATGTTACCAGCCAAGACTCCTTGCCCAGCATGGGAAGAAGCTGCTGTAATGTGAGCATCTTGAATTTTGGTACGAGTAAATATGTGTTTAGGATGGATAGGTCCAACATTGGTCTCCAATCTTTGCCCTTCCTTGGTACCAGGAATAGTCTGGAATAAAAACCTTGACCCTGTTCTTGTGCAGGTACCTCTTGAATAGCTTTCATGTCCATAAGATCTGAAATTTGTTTTTGTGCCTCTGCCCTTTGATTGTGTGGCAGGTTTGGCATGCCTCTCATTCTTGGAAGGGTGTGAAAGTGGAATCTGTAGCCTCTGTCTATAATGTCCAGGATCCATTTGTCTTTTGTGACAATATGCCAATTTTTCGAAAATAATGCCAGTTTTCCGCCTAAAGGTGCTGCCATTTGAGCCTTGCTTGGCATGCAAAGGGGAAAGTCATTGGTTCTGCTTTCTGAATGGCTGTGAACTATCCTCACCACCTCTTGGTGTAGGTGCTTGCCATTGTCTGCCTCTAAATGATCCTTGAGATTGCCCTCTACCCCTCGGGCACCTGTATCTAACTCTTTGAGGTCTGTCCGTGGCTGGAAAGGATCAATTTTTTGAAGGCCAATTTCTACTGAAACGTGGAGGTTGTACCTGTAGGAAATCTTTCACTGTTTGCATTGATTTTGCCTTTTCCTCCATTTTCTTTAATACCTCCTCAGCTTTAACACCAAACAATACATCTTTTTGAAGAGGTGCATCTAGTAATTTAGCTTTGTCATGATCTGGTAAGGTTTGCTCTTTGAGCCAAGCATGTCTACGTATGACTGATCCTGTAACAGCAGCTCTACATGAGGCCTCTAAAGCATCAAAACCACATTGCAAGGTATGTTTACCCACTTGCTCTGCACTATGCAACAAATCCTGCAACTCCTTCAAGTCTGGTTGTTCAGGTTGTGACATTTTGCTTTTCAACTGAGATAACAAAAACTGTTGATACTTTAACATATGGAACTGACAGTTTAATGCCCTCATGGTTAAGGTGGCCGAGGTGTATACCTTTTTCCCCCACTTTTCTAAAGCTCTGGAATCTCTCTCTCTGAAGGTAATGGATTTTTAGCAGTGGAGGCCTTAATTCCCTTGGGACCCTGTAAAACAGTTTCTGGGTCAGCCGCATGGCTTTTGTATAGGAATTGGTGTGAATCAGGAACCCGGTAATACCTGTCAGGCTTGACTGGAGCTGGAGGTAAAGAATCTGGATTAAGGCTGGCCTCTGAATACACATCATCTAGTTTGTCTAAGACAGGAGGGATAGCCAGAGGCCTGTGCTGAGGGAGCAAGAGGAAATCCCTGAGCCTTTTCTTGGAGTCTGAGTAATCTTGGCCTTCCCAGTGGAAGTGTTCCCTCAAGGTATGCAAGGTTTCCCCAAAAGAGTAGTCCTCAGGGGGGAGACAGAGGGAATGGACTCCTCTGCATCAGAATCTTCAAAAGGGAAGTATGAATGTTCCTGGTCTTCAGAATGTTCTGAAGTAATGGAGGCCTGATCCGAGGAAGGGTATTCTTCCTCCACTCTGGGCCTTTTGTCCGAGGGGTGTTGAGAACCCCTGATAAGAGTAATCAAATCCTCAGCCATTTTGAGCATCTGCTTTTTAGGCATGGGGCCTTGAGAGGGGCCCTGTGGAGCTTGTCTTTTAGTATGCATGGCTGCTTTAGATTTAGTGAAAGCCTTAATGGAAAAAGAAGAAGAAGGCCTGAAGACACCTTGAGAGGTGCCAGGCCTGTCTAAACTCTGAGTTTCCCCGCCAAGAGTGGCCCGGTATCTGTAGTCGGGTGTGGGCGAAGAGCCTGCGACCTCGGGCACAGAAGACACCGCTAATGAAGTGTCATCGGTAGTCAGGGCTGCGTGGGGCCTCGCTGAGAACCGGAGCACCTGTAGTCAGCTTTGGCGTGGTGTCGGTAGAAGTCGCGGACCTCGTGTCGGTCCTTATATTTGCGTCTTTTACTCAAAACTGGAGTCGGAGTATCCGGCGACATAATTAATTAAACTTTTGCCAAAATAGTGTTGGGCGAACTCCGCCCGGCGGCTTAATAGTGCGTCTGTTGAATGTAGCACAAAAGCGACAGGCCGAGGCGTGCGTGGTCTGGGCCTAAGCAAGGAATGCAGAGGGAATGGAAATCCTTATGCGGTATTTGCTTCCCACATGAAATGCAATTATTAACTTTGTCTGACATCGGTCTGAGGCAAGAAAAGTTTCCCCAACGGGGTACTTAGCTTTCAAGAAGACTCCGGTTGAAAAATATTCGTAATCTCAGGAGCTGGCCGACCAGCACTTGTGAACTGCTTCTGCTTCGGGCACCATGCAGCAAGAAAGACTGAAGAAAATGGCGCTGGCTGGTTCTTTTATACCCCTGTCGCACTGACGTCAGGGAAGAAGCGACGACATCCGACGCCGGACCTAGACTTTGGAATTCGGCCGACCGAGGACCCGCCTGACGGCAGGAAAACCCATCTGTTATGACTGCAGCTTGTATGCACGATGAACATCTAGGAGGGAGACCAATGCCTTATTCTGACACAGTACACAACATAATTCAGCCAGGTTCTAGTTTACCATCATTGACAGAATCCTTGGGGACAGATCCAACAAACAGGGATGGCATTCTATTCTCACTATAAAACAGAAGTATTGGATTATTAAACTGGGAGCTTTGTTCTCACCAGGTTTGAATGATCATTTATAAAATTATGTGTTTCACTTTTATGAGCATGTGTTATTTTATTTTATTGTATAACTTTTTCATTTTCTCTTTGTCTCTCATATAGGAAACAATCTGAATGTGGGAAGAACACACTGGGAAGAATCCTATTGGATGTCTCATACTATATATATATGTGTGTCACTTTACAGCTAATGCTTTTTTATCCCACTGAGGAAAGCCTGCTGGCTGAAACCGGTCTGGGTGTTTATTATTAAAAGTTTATATACTTTACATATCAGCCTTTGGATGCTTTTTTGATGCTTTACACTGAACTTAATGCTGGCAATTTTCGTCTACTTGGATTGTTTTCTGCCTTGCATTTGGGTCTTACTTGCAGAGTATCTCTTCTTGGCCTCAATATAAAAAATGAGAACACAATAAATCATTTCAAAACCCCACCTTTAAAGTGATCTATAGCCTGTACAATTCAATTGAAAAACAAACAAATCTATTAGGGGAAAAAATATAAAAAAATAAAAAAATGTACAATAAGCTGGCTGCATAAATGTGCACGCCCTTAAACTAATACTTTGCTGAAGCACCTTTTGATTTAATTACAGCATTCCATATACATATATATATATATATATATATATATATATATACACACACACACACACACACACACACACACACACACACACACACACACGAGTCTACTTGATTGGACCGACACATCACATAACCGAAATCCGAAACGCCGAGCCCAAAAGACAGACACCACATAATACTGAAATGCTACATTAACCGATATGGCCTTTCACCTTCAAGTTCCTGAAATGCAGCTGTAGAACAGTGGAGTCCAGGAAGTCCTGCCTGTAAGTTCAAACAGTAAGATTGTGATACAGTTAGGATTGCAAAATATGCCCTTTCCTCACTTTAGTGCAATCTCGGAGGTGGTATATGTAAGTGGGGGGTGCACCCCCCCCCCCACAAGAGCCAGAATAGGATGTATGGTAGACACAGATGCAAAATGAAAAGAAAAAAAAATGGTGACAGTGTCTTCTCACCTTTCTATCTGAGAAAAGGTAGGAATATGCTTTTCATTGTGTATATTGTCCTGGGGAGCACTGGAAAACCTCATGGAAAATGTCTGCTTCTAAGCAGCACGGAGACTTTCAGGTTTGCATCACTTGTGGAAGTCACACAGTGGGAGTCCTAAGTCAAAAGCAATGTATCCTCATCCCTTAAGTGTTACTGGATATGCATGGAAAAAAGAACAAAGCTAATGTTATAACCTGATGACTGCTGGGATGATGTCCCTTTCATGTTCTTGTTTTCTAGTTGGAGTGCCATAACTAGAGGTATAGATGGTGGCCAGCACAGAGCAACAAAAATGCATAAAATATTATCCTTACCAGATCAGGGACCACTACTGAAATGTAAGTTCTCCACTAGCTAGCAATGCTCATGCTATAGTACGGTTCATCAGCACCAACACCACAGAAACACAAAAAACAAAGACAGTAATATGGGACCATGAATGTTCGGACATTGCGAATGGAATTGAAAACCTATGGATAAAACCTGGAAATACTGTCTTATCAAGCATGCAAAAGTATGCCGTAATAGAAGATGGAAAAATTAAAAAATCAAACTAACTACTTAATTAATGCCCTTAGAATAAACAGAAGAAAAAAAAAACACGTAAAAGTTGAAGGACGTATATGCAGAAAGAAAAAGGTAAGCTCATTTTGGGGTACACAGTGGTTATAGTCATGATCAAGTGAGACAATTTCTCAAGCATTACATAAACTTCTGGAGACCACATCAGGAGAGAAACATGAAAACCGAGAATGTGTCCTTAAGAAGGTTACAAAAGTTAATGGTGGGAATGGAAAGGAAGGAATGCATGTAACAGATGGAAATGAGACTTACATTTTCTGAGAATTAACAGGGAAAAAGAAGAAATTATTTGTGTGCACGTTCTACTAAATGAGAAGAGCTACAAAGGTAGGAGAAGCAGGAAGGATGGTCAGATGCAGGTGGAAAGCACTCACTTTAATCATGACCAGAGAAAGTATTTTTTCATTAGAGGGTAGTGAACCCTTTAAAGTGACTGCTTGAGTGGGTAGTGAGGTATGAATCAATGCAAACTTTATTGAATGCTTGGTACTGCTGGAATGGGTTAGGCACACCTGAGAAACTGCATCCCATGGACAGACTACACACAAACTGCATCTTTGTACTGCCACAATACATTACACTACTGCTACACTAACTTTCTTGAATACGCTTTTCTGTCTTTCAATATTTCACATTTTTGTGGACATCTTTTTGATCCTACTGAATTTTTTCTCTTTTGTTTTCTTCAATAGGTATCTCCTGAATAAGATTTAAAATACAACTTAATATTTTACCACTAACCTCAACAGCATCCAAAAATAATAAGTTTTGGGAGAAGAAATTGTACTCTGTAGCCCTCAGTCTGCATCATTTTGTTATAATACTGAGCTAGACATTGAAAGGAAGTCAGCAACATTCCGTTTGGCTTTTAAGTACATAAGACATTAGCCATGTGATTTAAAAGTCAATCTACTTGCCACAGTAAAGCCTCGTTCAGTTAGGTACTAAAAAGCACTATGAAAAATCCAAACTCTCAAAACTTCTTAGTAGCTACCAGAGAAGATGAATGCCAACTGCACAAAACAATTAAGAGTGACAAAGCAGAGAAAGGAAGACTAAAGAATATTTTTTTATAATTAAAAAAAATGCAAGTTAGCATTAGCATAATGAGTTGTGCTGAAAAATGATAAAATATCATAATCAGTGCATCTCCAATACCAGCCAATGCAAATCCAATGATGTCACTACTATAGAAGCCTTCAAAGTATGATCAGCACACACTTTACTCCTGGTTTAAAATATGGTAAAAAGAAAATCATAATCAGAAGGCAAACACTGAACTCCACTTGTGTGGACTAATGAGAACCCTTCAGTTGAATCAGAAACTAGAAATTGTTTAACCTCTAAGAAAGGACTGTGAAAGGTTTTAGCGCATGCCACTTGACTCCCTTAATTTTAAGGAGCAGTGACATCACCCCACCAAATAAAAATCACTGCATAATAAAAAAAGTAATGTGGAAAGCATACCAAATTAAAGCTAAAAGATTAATTTTAAAACTAAATGTTTAGATTTATGTGATTAAAGCCAAAGAAAAGTCTGAATTCATAAAAGTTACCACACAGTGTAACCTTTCTGAGTGAAGAGACAGTACAAGCATTGTGGCACAGTTGTTTTTGAATTCAGAAGGTGTACACAAAGTATACAATACATTATACACGTTGTGGTAACCTATGGATCTGGCCTATTGAGTGGAATTTTTTTTCTTTAATTTATTTATTATATATTCCTGTTGATCAAGTTAGTCCATGGTAGTGGCCATTTCTCAGGGGAGACGTAAGATGACATCCATAACAACTATGGGAAAACTTCACCTACTCTTTTTGATAAGTAATGTGGGATCTTTAACATCCACCTAAGCTACCACCAATTCAGGCAGTTGAGACCTTGTCTTAATGCCTCATTCGAAGGACAGCTTACTCAGGAGTGCAGCCCCCCTTAGCACCATCAGTATTAGAAAATTAATCCAATAATCTGGGGAGGGAATAAAATCTACAACCTTCTGATCTTCTAGCACCAAAGGCAAGTCTGCTATATGTGGAGCCACTGACACTGCTATCAGCTATTGCTAATATGAACTACTTTCCTTAGCAAAATGTCATTTTACGAGTGAAAATGCAAGGTGGTGGGAAAGGGTCGCTGCTCTTGGAAGCATAAAGTGCACCAACTAGCCATTAAGTGTAAACAATCAGAACCCAAAGGTTCACAGAGACAGACTCAACTGAGTGAGCAACCATTAAATGGTTTATACTTAATTTCCACTGCATGTTATGAATGAGTACATTTTACTGTATTTTGAAGGATGCAAATGATCACTCACACCAATATTTCTGGGCATGCAGAACATGTTTCATGCACTCTTTTTTATCCCACCTTCCTTCTTGCAAGAGTGCCTGAACCAGTCAAGTCCCACAACCCTTCCCAACTAAAATGAGATCCAGCTTCCTCATTGTCATCTTCAGCTCTCTTAAGGTTACAGGCATACATCTTTTTGGTGGTCCCACTCTTCCAGCAAATACCATGCCCCCATTGTCAAAGTACTAATTTTTCCATCTAAACCCACACATCCAAAGACACAAGGAGAGAGGAAGGAACAAGTGAGATTTAGAGTCATGGTCATTACCAGGAAGGGTCCAGGAAATTTTATGAGTGCACATTACAATTTTTCCAACTTCTGGCACTACCCAGAAAGCACCGTGCAATGCCTGCAGTTATGAGCTCAGTGATCCTTAGTTAGACTGCAGTCTGCATTCATTTGAGGGCTCACAACCCCCAAGTTCCAAGTGAAGGAGTGCAGTTCCAGACTTCATCCATATGGCACTCCTGCACCAGTCTCCCCTAATGTCCTTTATCAGATGGATGAGGCAGTGTCAGCCACTCACTCCCAATCCTCCCTGACTCCTCCAGAACCCAGGCCATTGCCTAAAACTGGGCCATCGGGGGCACAATCAAAGCCAATACCTCTGAACAGCAAAGCTAGGCTCTTATGGCTGTGATGGTATTACTATAAAAGTGCAATCTCTATTGCCCTGCAGACAGTAGGTAAACATGTGCAATGCTTACAAAAAAAGCCACAAATTTGCAACATCATTTCATATCTTACATCTTATATTGCAGCCAAAGAGATTATGAACTTGTGTGGCCAGTCACAGTGTACCAGCTAGCCCAGGGCTGCTTCCCTTCCACCGCCCTTCCTTTTGTTCAAGGTATCTCACGATAAAATGTCCCAAATGACTCAATCCCTGCTATCCATTCCAGCAATTCCTTCCAGATATCTACCACAGTCTAAATGAAGAAGTGCTCCCTAATGTCTAGGTGGAATAGAATTACTTTAATCTAAAGTCAAGCCTCCTTCTAGCTGCTCTGCACTGTAATCTTCTTATCCAGTCTAATCTCATTAGACTTCCCAATTAATGCTTTGGAAATTCAAATCATGTCCCAAAAAAAGTGGTGAAACACCTTAAGCCGGTCTTCATAAAGCATTCAGTTTGACCCCTCACCACTCTGACTGCCTCTTACTGTACCCTTTCTGGCAGCTTGACATACTACTCCCTATAAGTATTCCAGAGCTATATGTATTCCACATCCAGGTTTGTAATGGTCTAAGAAATCGGCATCACTTTCCTCTTCCAGGACTGCATGTCCCTTGATACAACAGCGAATGTACTTTCTGCAACAGCTGAGGAAGTTCAACCTCCAACAGGAACGGTTGACTCAGTTCTATACAGCAGTCATGGAGTCTGTTCTCAGCTCATCCATAACAGTGTGGTATGGATCTTTGTCTAATCATGAGTAAAATAGATTACATCGAATAGTCAGGTCTGCCGAAAATATCATTGGTGCTAGTTTCACGTCCTTACAGGACCTGTACTATTCCAAAGTAATGAAAAGGGCAGGGAAGATTATCACAGACCCTTCACATCCAGGCCACCATCTTTTTGAACTATTACCATCAGCCAGGCATTATAGATTAATACGCACCAAAAAAAGCAGATACAAGAACATTTTTTTTTTACACAGGCCATCAAATTCATAAATGGTTAACTTAGCTTATTAGGTTGGGGTATGCTTTTTCCCAAGTCTCCGAGGATTCTGCAGTACTGTTTACATATTGTTAATACTTGTTTATTTCAGGGTTTATTTAGTATTTCTTGCACTTTGCACCTTGTATGTATATGTACTTTTTTATCTTGTTCTTAATAGTTGCATGTATGTCATTTGTCTTGTTCTTAATAGTTGGAAATATGTCATTTATGTAATTCATACCTGGGAGAGTTACTGAAACCAGAGTCAAATTCCTTGTATGCATGCATACTTGACCAATAAATGTGATTCTGATATGTACCCAAACATTTGACATGCTCCTGCTGTCAGCTTCTTGCAGTCAGATGGTTCATTATTTTCTCAAGATCTTACTGCATCCCAAGGTTAGCCTTTCCCATCAACTTTGCCATGCACCAGTGTGGGTCAAAGCAAAACTATTAACTTAAAGACCATGTGACCAGCCTCCTCACCAGCATGTAACCATCAGACACTAGCACCTCAATTTCAGTCCATGAGCAGAGAGAATGATCAGTCTTCCATACCCTGTGCGACAGTACAGTTAGACCTAGTAGCTCCTCTGATTCACTGAGTTTTGACTACCTGCAGCCTCAACAGAAGAAATAAAGTAGCCAAAGCTTCAGTTAATCAAAAAAAAAGTACAAGGAAGCTTTGCTCCCACAACACCCCATTAATTCTACATACTCTACAGATGCATAACCATGAAAAACAGTGGGCAAAAATGGGAATCACTGCTGGTGTGCAAACTGTAACTACACGAGAAGTGATTTAACAGTGTTCAATAAGAAGAACTTTAGCAACCTGAAATGGACAAGATGAAACATTGTCCAGTTTACATCTGATGGAGAGCATAACAGTTTAGCATCTACTTTTCTGAAGTAAATGCCATAATACAAAAGCACTCCAGCTGACTAAGCCTGCAGATGAATCCCCAAAAGATAAATCTCCAAATGATTTAGCCATTCTACAGGAAGGTTTGTCTCAAATAAATAACTGGTGTTAAAATCATAGTATGGAACTAAATGCCAAAAAATACATTACTGTATCCTTTGGGAAGTCATCTACTGCAGGGAATTACCACACTAACAATATGCTCCTAAGAGTAGATCCAGTTGTTCGGGATTTGGAAACTAACAGACAGTGACCTAACATTTGACCAACAAGTGTCTAGTGTTGTAAGAAAGTCCTTTTATATTGCACAGCTTATAAAAAAAGGGATTGTGTCCAGATCTAGGGATGTCATTGGGAGGACTGAGTAAAGGGGAGCAATCATTGAAGATAATACCCCGTTTGGCATTTATCTGTCTACACTCATGAAAATACTGGAACATCCACAGAGGTCCCTTACTAAAAGGATACAAGTCCTAAACAACATGCCCTACATGGACCGACTCAAAACCTTGTCACTATACTTGGTATCCAACAGATTGCTAAGAGGTGACTTATGTCTGGCATACAAGACTTCCTCCAACTCATTACCAATGGATTTACTGCATATCAGCAAGTCAAATTGTATCAGAAATACTTGTTCTAGGTATCTAAACCTCTTCTGCAACATCAATAGAATAGTTTGGAGGGACAGGTATATTTCACAGAAGACACCACTGCTGTGGAAAAGACTCCTCATCCACATAAAACAATGTTCACCCCTGTCCATTTTCAAGTGCAGCGTAGATCTATGGATGGGAAACATAAAATTTACCCCAGGACTACTCCCTGTACTACTAAAAGAGGCAACTCCTAAATGCTTTATCCCATACATGGGTCCCGTTATAATATCTATTGTATGACCCTGTTATTCTCAATAGGGGTAATATATAATTATTGTCCATAGAATGGGTAAAGCTAATCTATAACCAAATGGGATAGGTTATTTCAAGCACAAAAAAGGAAATTGGCTAGGCTTAAAATGGTCTGCAAGGGCAGCTAGCTTAGTACTTAACAATGAACCTATGAGAAGGCTAAGCAAACATCTGAGAGAGTACACGATAACAGGCCTAGTAATTATCCGATGGAGTGAGTGATAACAGGCCAAGTAAGCATCTGATGGAGTGGGTGATATCAGGCCTAGTAAACATCCCTGTGGGATACCCACTTGATCTGATATCCGTCTTTCCTAAATTTCTTCTTCTTACAGGACACAAACTCTTCACTGAAATCGATACAGACTTCAGGCACATGGTTGCTTCTGATCGCCTTTTTAGGTACTTAACCGTGCTTTATTTACTTACTCTCTGAGTGCTATTTGTTTGTTCCACCTACAGCTGATAGCAAATAGAGTTTCACGATGAAGGCATATATTAAGATCTTCTAGTATACATTTTTAAAGCCTCTATTGTGCAAAATTATGCTTTATGCCTTAAAGTAAAGGCAGTGGGAAAACTAGCATCTAAAAACCAGTGACTTTACCAGAACAGAATTACTTGTGGAGGAAATAAGGCAGTCGAGTTCTTCTCCAATTGTTTAATAGTCAATAAAAGCACAGCAACACGCCAACCAAGAACACACAAATTCCACGATAAAAAGTACACATTAACGCCAATCCTTTCCACTGCGTTTTCGTTTTAGCTACTTCCTCGGATGTAACAGAATACATACTGAGGTTCCTGAACACCTTAAATACCCACTAATAATGCATTCATTAACTAATTGGTAAATCAATTAACTATTTGAGCACTTAATCCAATAAATGGACAATTTCAAATAAATGGAAAAGGGGTCATATCTACGACTATTTTGCTTCAGCAAGTTATTATATATGAACAATTCAATCCTTCTATTTTAAAATAACAAATTGTTGAGGGCTTATTTATTTAAAAGCCTTTGAAACAGTTAAGCATAAAATCTCTAAAGAACATATTCATGTACAAAGATCATATATACTTGATCCCAAGTATATATAAGTATTTCAGCAAAAAAAAATATATTATCAATCCTTGTCCAACAGTGCCATCTATAGTTCAAGTTGGAAAAAGACAACAAAAAAGAAGAAAGAGATTTAAATCCATCTAGATGCATATTTTGAAAGATGTGGCATAAATGACATAAATACTCTATAAAGTGCAAAGTACTTATATTAAATAAATAAATTAAATATTGATCCATATATAATTAATCATTGTTCATAAAAATATTGCTTTTGGCATTCATACTAAAATTAATCTGGCAATGAGAAAACAAAGATAGTCATATTTAAATTTAGAGTTTGGCAGCTCTCATCTTTAGTACTGGAGCTATCGATATACTATCATTAAGCCCAGGGAATTTATTGGCCTCTAGATGTAATTGCCATAAAAGTTCTTTGTACTCGATCGAGGTTTCCCAAGGGCCACCTCTCAAGTCTATGTCTACTACTTCCAAGACAAAAAAAGTGAAAGAGGCTCCCTCGCAGTTCACTTTGTGTCTGTATAAAGCATTGTTGGCACATTGGTTCTTAATATCATAACAGTGTTCATAAATCCTGTTCCTTAATTTTCTCTCTGATTTGCCAACATAAAATGCTTCACATTCTTTACATGTAGCTAGATAAACTATTCCCTTTGTTTGGCAATTTGCGAAATATTTGCTTGTAATTAGCAAATCCCTACTCGTTAAGTAGATTGACACCTTAGGTACTGAAATACTATATACTCAAGGGAGGTAGGGCCATAAGACACTGAAAAAAAAAACATTCTTCCTCCTGGAAGATGGTACCACTCCCACTTCATTAGAACTTCACCCCCAGGGAACAACCAAGCTATACAGTTCTTGCCAAGGGGGGGGGGGGGGGGCTAACAGTCCAGTATAGCAGCAAGGAGAGGGATAACCTTGATGATCTATGGACTGTCAGAAGAGGAGAGGAGCAAATAAAAAGGAAAGCATTTATACATGTCAGGTCTTAAAAAGGTAATGGACAGTGTTGTAACACTTCTATAAACAACCTCACATCAGCAAGCTTTTGTGTTAAAATGTTTCCTATAAGAAAAAAAAAGTACCTTGAATTTGGTGGTATGGATTTCCAGAGGTATCTCAATTGTTAATGCTGTACTTATCACCATCAGTAAACTGACACAAATATTCTTCAGGGCATTCTGGCAATCAAGCTTCAAGGACAATAAATTCCAGCAGCCTGAAGTCAGTGTCAAAGGGTGATTGAAGTTTAAAATCTACAAAAAAGAAAATGTACATCTTAATACCAAAGGAAAAAAAAACAGAACAGCTGTGCAAGGTACTCATATAAAAGGGTTTATGTTATCTCCTCGAAAGCTGAATACAGCGAACTGCATATACAGCGAAAATGCCGTTCAGCGAATTCGTTATTGTGGGGGGCTGCCCTCCCCCCACCAATTATATATACCAACTCCAAGATTGCAGTACAGTGAGGAAAGGGCAAATGTTCCGATTTCACTGTATTGCGATCTCATTATTAACACTTCACTGAATGGCATTTTCGCTGTACATGCCATTCGCTGTATTAAACTTTCGAGGAGATAATATAGACCCATCCAATCAGTGCATATTTGACCCAACTCCTTTCTCACCAGAGTTCATAAAGTATGGGTTATAAAATAGCTGGGGGGGTGCTCTAAGCTGGCTTCAACAAATTTGCAACCAAGGACAGTAGTCCCTCTCTAAAGACCCACAGGCTGTCGGCAACATGTAGCAGAGGACACAGCAGGTTTTAACCAGACTGCAAGTTGGGACTACTCCAATGCATCACAGCCAAACAGAACAATTTCTATGCATTTCACACCCAGCATGATGACCCTCTTCCTTGGTTCCAAGTAGCAGCAAGTCAACAGTCATCTGCCATTACCCCAGCCTTTAATACCGTAGAGGGAAGATATCTCTCTCAGAATCTGTTCACATTCTCCAAAATCATTAAGTCCCAGCAGGGTGTGATTTTACTGTACCTTTTCCGTAATTCCACATCCTGCAGAACTTCAGCTACTTTCATTTTCAGCACTCAAGACATAAAACTGAATAGCCTGACTGTTGAATTCAACACACACAAACAGCAGCTGTGAATGAAGTACCAAACACTGTAAAGGAGGTAAAAGACCTAGAGAAGGGATCATTAAAAGATGGATGAAGTAATTTCATAAAAAAATAAATGATGTGTTTGGAAACAATATGCAAAACATTTTTTTAAGTAGATAATCAAAATAAATAGGCTGGTATAAACTGAAAAGTAAACCTGTACATTCTAATGCACAAGAGTACAGGAGAAAGTTGTGATGAAAACGACATCTGTAATGCATGTACCTAATAACCTTATTGTGATTTCTTTTTTCATTGTTATGTATACAAACTCACGCTGCAAATCAATAATGTTCTGAATATTAAGGCTGTTTAAAAAAACATAAAAATACAGCAGATGTGCACAAATCAAACATTAAATGCATACTAATACATGGAGGTGTATGTATTTGCAGAATTCTTCTCATAAACTGCATCAATGCTACCCTCCATGATTATAAGTTCATAGGTAAGTACTAGGCTATCGGCCCAAGGGCCAACACAAGCCTAGCCAACAAGGTTCCCTGGCTTATGCTAGCCAAGAAAATATAGGTTCATAGGTAGGTACTAGGCTATCGGCCCAAGGGCCTACGTAAGCCTAGCCAACAAGGTTCCCTGGCTTACGCCACCCAAGAAAATATAGGTTCATAGGTAAATACTAGGCTATCGGCCCAAGGGCCTACGTAAGCCTAGCCAACAAGGTTCCCTGGCCTACGCCACCCAAGAAAACATAGGTTCATAGGTAGGTACTAGGCTATCGGCCCAAGGGCCTACTTAAGCCTAGCCAACAAGGTTCCCTGGCTTATGCCACCCAAGAAAATATAGGTTCATAGGTAGGTACTATTATAATATTTTATTAAGACAGCTTAACAAATATGACTATTTGCTTGGCAAGCAACTGAACAGAAGGCTAAGTTGCTGTCTTACAGATTTTTCCTGCACATATCTGCTAAAAAAGGTAACCAAAGCAGCTTCTTCTCCAGTAAAATGAGAATGGAACACACAAAGACCTACCCAGCAGCATCACAACAAAACTCAGTAGAGCTAACAATCCACATCTATACCATCTATTCACCAACAATTCTCATCTTGATAGCATGGAGACACATGTAGTAGTTCGGATGCTTTATTTTTTTATTCTGTGAATATATTATCAAAGTTTCCTTAAAGAAACAATACAATGGAGCAATCTTTCATCTAGCTTCTAAAAACGAGTGTAAAAGAATGCCAGCAGCACCTCAAAGCACCATCAAAGAAAACCCCAGGCATAAATGAGGCACTGGTCAACAAGGATGGTGCATTCTTATGAAACATCACAGGTTCATAGGTACTTACTATGCTTTCGATCTGCAAGGATCTGACGAAGCCTACCCTTACACTCCCATGGTAGGTTTTAGCCTTTATAGTTTGCATACAAATAAACCACAAGCAGATGGAATAAGCACATGTTGGGACATTTATTCATTGCCATTACCCATGAGGGACATGGGTGCTAAACCAAAAATGAATTTCCAGTTAACCATCCATTCATCCAAATTATATTCAAATAGAGTAAGAGATGTTTTTTGCTTTACATGGAGTGCTAAAAACTTCCAAAGAAGTGGCATTCTCTGGGATGCACAGAACACATTAGAGGCATAGGTACGTATGTTGTAAAAGACACTGAGATCCCTTGAGTGAGTATTCACAATGCCACTGGACTTGCAAATGCATAACAGGTCTGACAGGATAGGGTCTGCCAAGGCTTTGTAAGTAAGGCAGAGGTTGCCTCGTAGTAGCCTGTAAGATACAGAGGAGATGAAGTATATTAACACAGTCTGCATAGTTTTTGTGACTAAGCCCTATCATCTTTTTATTTTTTTATTTATTTTTTTGTGAGAAAGTGTTGTAATCTCTCCAGTTGTGACAACTTTTGGACAGGTACATGATGAAATGGGCATTGCATTCAATTATCAGCCTGATGAAAGCAGAGTACAGTGAAATTATTATATTCCTGGACCTGGATGCCATACCTTTAGATATAAGCCGTACAATGAAGATGGACTTCTTTAAAATAGTAGAGAAGTACAGTTGTGTACACTTACCATAAATGCAGATGATCGAGTGTATTCAATGTTGCAGTCATCACACTAGGGTTATCTGCCTGCAGGTAGCCCTCAGTCGGCCGAAATACCAGAGTCTTAGTATTTCTGCGTCGGATGCTGTCTCTTCTTCCATGACGTCAGGTCGTCAGGGGTATAAAAACAGGCAGCCGTCGCCATTACATCAGTTTTTCTTGTCCCAAATGTTAGGAGCCTCCAAAAAGGGAGCTAGTATAAGGTGTGGAAACCACCACTAGTAAAAAGTAAATACCAATACCATTAGGAATAGCCATAGTAAGGAGAGATAAAAAGATAGAGAAAACCAGGGGGCTGGAGGGAGGGAAACCAGGACTGCAACAGTGAATACATTTGAACATCTACATTTATGGTAAGTGTACACAACTGTACTATGTTCTTCGTGTTTCACTGTTGATGTCATCACACTTGGGTTGATTCCCAAAGCTAAAGAAGGGTGGAGGCAGTCAAGAAGAGTTCGGGCTGGCTAGTAGGCCTTGCAAATCTGCTGTAGCAAATCCTGCCCTGGATTTGGAAAAGATAGGTAAGTGGTAATGCTTGGTGAAGGTGTGTATAGAACTCCAGGTTGCAACTTCCAGAATGTCCCTGGTAGGGACTCCACTGAGAAATGATGTAGATGTAGAAGTAGCCCTAGTGGAATGTGTTCTGACCCCCTGAGGGGTTGGTTTTCCATGGTGCTTGTAGCAAAAATTAATGCAGTGTGCTATCCATTTGGAAATGGTTTGTTTAGAAATGGCCTTGCCCTCTGCCCCTGTCGCAAAGCTGGCTAGCAGCTGGTCAGATTTTCTGAAAGGCTTAGTCCTATCAAGGTAGAACCTGAGCTGTCTGTGTACGTCCAGAGAGAGCAGGATCCTTTCTCCTTTATTCTGAGAGTTAGGGAAGAAGGTTGGCAAATGGATGGATTGGTTTAGAGCCTCACTGGACACCACCATAGGCATACTGGACGGGTTAGTCATGAGGGAAACCCTGTCAGCATGGAAGACAAAGGGTTCCACAGCCATCAGTGCCTGTAGCTCAGACACTCTTCTAGCTGAAGTGATGACTAGAAGCAAGGCTGTTTTCCAAGAGAGGAATTTTAACTCTGCTAAAGCAGCAGGTTCAAAAGGGGGATGCGTGAGCTTTTCCAGTACAAAGTTAAGGTCCCAAGCAGGGGTGGGTGCTCTCCTTGGGGGCCTTAAGTTGTTGGCCCCTCTTAGGAACTGTTTGATGACTGGGTGAGAACATCGACGTGGCTCAGTATTGTAATGAGCCAAAATGGCAGAGGCATGAATCATAATGTAGGAGAAGGATTGGTCTCTGTGGAGTAGCTCTGCTAGGTAATCCAGGATTACGTAGCTCTGCTAGGTAATCCAGGATTAGATGTAAGGAGGGCACTGCTGTGTCCTTTCCTTTAGACTTAATCCAAGAACAATATCTTTTCCACTTTTCTGCATAGGATTTCCTAGTACTATGCCTTCTGGCTTCAAGAATGATGTCCAGCACCTGTTTACTTAGGGTAGCTGTGGAATATTCAAGGAATAAGCCAGGCTGCAAGATTTAGGGTTTGCAATTGTGGATGCAAAATCTGTCCCTCCCACTGTGACAGCAGGGTAGGGGTCCAGTGTAGGTGCCAGGGTGGCACCGTTGTCAGGCTGCGCAGGAGTGGGTACCAGTACTGACATGGCCAGTCCGGGCCAATCAGAATAGTCCTTGGCCTGTCTTCTTTTATCTTGAGTAGTACTCTTGAGAGAAGGGGCAGAGGGGGAAAGGCATAAATCGAGAGGTTTTCCCATTGAAAGGATAGGACATCCACCTTCCAGGCCCTGATGTGAGGGTTCCTGGTGCAGAATTTTCTTAACTGGTGGTTGTGGTGGGAGGCAAAGAGATCCACCTCTAGGGTCCCCCACCTCTGGATCAGAAGGTTGAAGGTGCTGGGCTCCAATTTCCACTCGTGTGGGTCTAGGAAATTTCTGCTCAAGTTGCCTGCCAGTGAATTTTGTTTGCCTGGCAGGAACTGAGCTTGTAGATGGACTTGGTTGTCCAAAGCTGTGCTCCCCAGAGTCATGGCTTACCTGCAGAGTGGGTAAGAATGGGTTCCCCCCCTGCTTGTTGATGTACCACATAACTGTGGTGTTGTCTAACCTGCAGAGTGGGTAAGAATGGGTCCCCCCCCCGCTTGTTGATGTACCACATAACTGTGGTGTTGTCTGCTTTTATCAGCAGTTGTCCTTGAAGGATTAGGTATCTGAAAGCTTTCAGAGCATTCTGTACAGCTAGCATCTCCTTTTGGTTGATGTGCAGGAGAATCTGGCTTGGGCTCCAATGGCCCTGATTGCATTTGCCAGCCATGTGGGCCCCCCATGCATAGTCTGATGCGTCTGTAGTCAGGGTTTGGGTGGCAGGGGGTAAGTAAAATGCAGTCCCTTGTTGTGGTTGCATTCTTCTGCCCACCAAAGGAACTCTGCCCTCAGACAAGGTATGATAGGAATGACTGTTTCCAGGTCTTGAGAATGTTGGCACCAAAGACTTTTTAAGTATCATTGAGGTTTCCTCATATACAGACTTGCATATGGAATTAGCAGAATACATGAGGCCATGAACTCTAGGGCTTACAGTATTTTTCTTGCAGTTAGCTGCGTTCTGGTGGCCATTTGCTTGAAGTAGTCTGTCAGATAGACCTGTTTTTCTGAAGTGAGAAATGCCATCTGGGAAGTTGTGTCCAAGCTTGCTCCCAGGAATACAATCTTTTGACTGGGCACCAGTTGTGATTTATTTTCGTTGATGGTGTACCCAAATGAAGTGAGAAGGCATTTTAAAAATGCCAGGTGTAGAAGCAGTAATTCCTGGTTGCCCATCTAAATCAGGCAGCCGTCCAAGTACTGGTAAATTTGGATATTTCTCTGCCTGCAGTATGCAATGGCTGGAGCCAGGCATTTTGTGGGTGCAGTAGATAAGCCAAAGGGAAGTGCAGAGAACTGATAATGCATAGATCCTGCCCTGAAACGTAGATATTTCCTGCATGATTCCCTGATGGGGATGTGCAGATAAGCTTCTTTTAAGTCTACGGTGATGAACCAGGCATCCTTGGCTAGCATAGGAAGAATCTGTTGCAGGGTAAGCATCTTGAATTTTGGGACCACCAGGAAGGTGTTGAGAATTGAAAGATCCAGGATTGGGCACCAAGAGCCCTCTTTCCAGGGTACCAGAAACAGTCTGGAGTAGAAACACTGACCCCTTTGTTCTACTGGAACTGGCTGAATAGCTCTGATGTTGAGCAGGGAAAGAACTTGGTTTTGAGCCTCTGCCCACTGGTTTGGAGGAAGGTCTGGAAATCCGCTTGGGGTTGGCAGTGAATGGAAATAAAATTTGTACCCCTGGGATACAATGTTGAGGTCCCATCGGTCCTGAGTGACGGACATCCAGTTTTTTGCATGAAGGGCAAGTTTTCCTCCTAGGGGCAACAAGCAATTGGGCAGGGCTGGGAAGTAGAGGTGCAAAGTCATTGTGAACTTTTTTCCATAGGGAGGTGGCTTACCACTCCCTGTTTTAGGGGTGGGAGCACTCCATTACTTAGATCTCTGCATATCCTGAGACTGTAGTTTGGGTGGTCTGTTTCCCCTGGGTCTTGTTTGGGAAGGCCTGGAGGGGGCTGGAAAGGACCAGTGCTCTGAAGAGCAATGCCTACTGAATCGAGGTGGTTGCTCTTGTAAGAATTCTTTAACAGTTTGCATAGATTTAGCTTTTTGTTCCATCTTTTGCTTTGGTGCCAAACAAAATGTCCTTATTTAAAGGAGCTTCTAGAAATTTAGATTTGACATGATCTGGCAAGGTCTGGGAAATGATCTCTGGATCAGCAATAGGATTCTTGAAAGAAACCTGTGGGAATAAGGTACTCTGTAGTACCTGTCAGGTTTCCTAGGGGCCAGAGGTAAGGTGTCTGGAGTAAGACTGGATTCCATGAAAACATCATCCACAACATCCAGGACAGGGGGAATAGCTAAAGGCCTGTGCTGAGGTAGCTCTAAAAAATCTCTGAGTATCTTTTTGGACTGAGGATAGTCTTGGCACTCCCATTGGAAATGCTCTCTTAAAGTATGCAAGGTTTCCCCAAAAGAGAAATCCTCTGGAGGAGAGGCTGAGGGAATGGATTCCTCTGCATCTGAATCCTCATAGGCTGATAAGGGCATGTCCTGATAATCAGAAAGGTCAGAGTCATCGTACTCCTTTTCTGTAGAATCTGAAAGCAACTGAATTCTTTCTCTCTTAGCAGGGGAAGGCTGGCTTCCCCTAATTAGCGTTATAAGGTCTTCAGCCATTCTAAGCATTTGTTTTTGTGGCATGGGGGCCTGAGCATGCACTTTAGTCATCAGTTTTCTAAGTGTAGTGCATACTCTGAGCCTAAGAAACTCGGTAGTTTTGGCTAAAAAAGAAGTCGACGGTTTGATTCGAACATTGGTAGGTCATACAATACCCTCAGAAGCCAGTGCCTGCACAGCAGCTCCGGACCCATCCAAGGTAGAGACATCCACTGGTTCCATAGTCGAAGAAGTATCTCATGGCATACCGGACTCTGAATGGGTCTCAGCAGAGGCCTGTGAATCCATAGAAGTGGGCATCAGGGGCTGCAAAGGAGCCTCATTGAGTACCAGCAGACTGGCAACTAGCTTAACGAAAGCGTCGTCGGCAGTTCTGGACCTATGCGGTCTGTCTCTGTCTTTATCCTTACGTTTTTTCAGGAGATCGGTAGTCAGATGGCTTACCGAAGCCATTTCGGAATACGGAGATCGAGAGTGAAAGAATTTGGCAACAAAAATAGCCAAATGACGAATGGTTCGGGCATTAAACAAGGCACAAAACCGACACAGAGGGACATCGTAGTCTTGGCCTAAACAGGTGATGCAGTAAGAATGAAAATCTCTGTGAGGTATTTGCTTTCCAAAGGCAAGACAATTGTTAACTTTTTCTGACATCGGTTAGAGCAAGAAAAAAGGATCCCCAAGGGGTACTTAGCTTTAGAAGACTTCAGGATTATCAACTTGAAAAACTAAAATTTCAGGTAGCGGCCGACCGGCACTTGCAAACTGCTTCTGCTTCGGGCTCCTCCTCGGCAAGAAAGACTGATGTAATGGCGTCTGCTGCCTGTTTTTATACCCCTGACATCATGGAAGAAGCGACAGCATCCGACGCAGAAATACTAAGACTCTGTTATTCGGGCCAACTGAGGGCTACCTCCAGGCAGATAACCCTAGTGTGATGACTGCAACAGTGAAACACGAAAAACATCATGGTGATCATAGGACAGTTCATTGACGATACAAGTTTCCAGATCCCTGACTAATGGATCAACTTTCAGGGGTGTGTTGTCAATATGATAGTTAACATGGAAAGTCACACTTGTCAATGGACACAACTATACATTTCTTAGCATTTAGATTAAGTCCATGGTTTGGACACCAGCTATTTATTTGGGAAAGGCCCTCTTGAAGGATTCTGGTGCCCTCAGGTGAGTTTATGGTGGCATCACGTTTACAATCATCTGTAAAATTGGTCATTCATGAACCCCTGAAATTTGTTTTGACATCCAACAAGTAAATGCCTAACAAGAGTGTCTTAAGGACTAAACCTTGTGGTACACCATTAGTGAGAGCTCTTTTGGCAAAGACAGAGCAACCCACCTTGACTTCTTAGGTTCTACTTGTGAGCCAGTTTCTTACACAGCAAGTTATACAGGCAATTGCATTTAGCTGGGAGAGTTAATTTATGATACCAGTGTATGTGGGATGATGGTAAATTCCTTGGCTAGATATATGTTCACAGGGGCATAGGTTGTTACTAGGTTATAAACCACTAGGGTCCTTACAAGGTTAGCCATGCACCCTAAACCATTTGAATCCCAAGTATCATTAATGGACTTTTTAGTAGGCAAGTAGCTAAGGAGTTAATTAGGATAGCACTTTTCTTATTGATGGCCTCTGCATATCTATGCAGTACACACTGCATAGATATGCAATGTATACGGATCTGCCCTCATCCATTGCTTCAGTAACCTTCTCAAAGAAGTCGACTGTGCCCTAGCTTGGCTTTAGAAAAATCTACATAGAGCTTATCAGATTTTCTGAAATCTTTAGTCCTATGGAGATAAAATCTAAGCTGTAAGTAGACATCCAACAGATGTAAAGTATATTCTTCCTTGTGAGAAAAATCTTGGGAAGAATACTGGTAAATTAACAGTTTGATTAATGTTCATTTCAGGTGTCATTTTTGGGATGAACATGGGATTTATTCTCAAAGAAACCCCATCCTTATCAAAAATCAAGTAAGGAGGTTTACAAGGAAGTGCTTATAATTCGGAAATCCTTTTAGCCAAAGTAATGGCCACCAGATAAACAGTCTTCCAAGAAAGATACTTTTAAGTCTGCTGAAGCTGCTGGTTCAAACGGGGGTTTAACACTTGAAGCATGATAGGTTATGTCCGATGGAGGAATAGGATCCCTTATGGGAGGTCTGAATCAGAAAGTTCCCTTTAGAAAGGCCTTTGAAATTTTTAGAGAAGATATAGCCACGTGATTCTGTTCAATATGGAAATTGGAAATAGCAGCTAATTGCACTTCGATTCTTGAAAAGCTGGATCCTTTTTGGAAAAGGTCTGACAACAAATCTAGAATGGAAGGAAGAGGAGCTGAAAAGGGCTCTATACCCTTAGAAGTTGCCCAGGTACAAAATATCTTCCATTTGCTATGGTAAACTTTTCTGGTACTCGATTTGAGAGGTTAACAAAATGTGAACCACTTGAGTGGAAAGACTGGCATCTCTGGCCAAAGTAAAAATTGGAAGAACCATACGCTTGGCTTCACTGTCTCTAGGACAGGGTGAGGCTGTCCAGAAGGTAAGTCAGAAGGCCGGTAATGTTGTCCAGCATCCATGAAGGACTCAGTAGATGAGACCAGAGGAAGGGGAACCAGACTTGCTGGGGCCAGAAAGGAGCAATGAGGACTATTTTGGCCTTGCAACGTCTTACCTTCTCTGAATGAACTACGTCAGAGGAAAAGGGTAAAGGCCTATAGAAGACTCGGGGGACAATTGTGGACTAGAGTGTCTCTTAGTGACTGTTCCTGTGGAGGGATAGGGTGAAGCAGCTGCTACAAAAAGGTCACAACATGGTTGACCCCGGTGGCTGAAGATTTGATTCGCCACTGCTTAAATGAGTGACCACTCATGAAGCAGAAAGATGGGTCTGCTCAATTTGTCCACTTACACATTGGAAGTCAGCAGAATAAGAGTTGCTAAGAGAAAGCAATGGCAAGATATTACCCGCTGCCACATTCTCATGGCCTCTTGGCACACAGGATATGAACGGGTTCTGCTATGTTTGTTGATGTAGCAGACTAGTGACATGTCGGTCTGGATGGAGATCACACTTCTGGATACCGTCCTGGAAAGCCTGCAGTGCTAGAGACTGGCTTCTGTGTTTGACCATGAACTTTATACAGACCTTATCTTGAAATGTACCCCCCCCCCAAGAGGGAGCCAACCATGATTACTATGGTTGGGTGTGGGGTGTGGAGAAAAGGGCAGACCTACTAGGAGAGCTGTGGAGATCAACCATCATGAGATGTGAGACTTGTATATGGATTTTAGATGATTCTGAGCATGAAGAGGATGAAAGAAAGAATAGGTATATAAAATCTTACCATAACCATAGATGTCCCTCTCTTCTGTGTTGCAGTATTTTTTACATATGGGAGATCTTCTGCCCAAGCGACCTGACATCTAGTCAGCATATAACAGTTTTTAGCTACTGCAGGTACGTGGGACGCCGCATGTATGGCCTGACAAACGTTAGCCATAAAAGGACATCTGCACATACAATCTTCAGAACTGAAATACCCCAGGAGAACACAAGTGCCGGAAAGGAAATAATCTGCCATCCAAGGAAAAAACAAGGTATAGGGGGAAGGAGGGAGGGACAGAATATTGCAACACAGAAGAGAAGGACATCTATAACTATAGTTACGGCAAGATTTTACACAACTACTCTATGTCCTTGTATTCGGTGTTGCAGTATTCTTTACATATGGGAGAATACCAAAGCTTGGTAAGAACCCTGGGAGGAAGAAGGAACAGAGGAGCTTTCTACAAAGCCATGGAGAATGCCTCTAGCAAACCCAGCCCTAGACCTAGAAATACTATCCAGCTTGTAATATTTGGTGAAAGTATGAACCGAAGACCAAGTGGCAGCCTCTAAAATGGGGTTAGTATCCAAGCCATTAAAGAACGCACCAAAGGAAGACACAGACCTAGTGGAGTAAGCCTTAAAAGGAACAGGAAGACTCTTACCATGAAGCACATAACAGAACAAAATTGCCTTAGAAATCCAAGAAGAAACTGTTTGGAAACAGGCAAACCCAGAGCCCTGTGATGAAGAGAAAGGTGATCAGACTTTCTGATAACCTTAGTTTTAACGAAATAAAATCTGAGCTATGCACATCCAAGGTGTGTAAGATCCTCTCACTGGAGTACTGAGGAGATGGACAGAAAGTGGGCAATTAAACAGAATGATTAAGAGGCAACTCATTCACTACCCTGGGCATAAAGGAATGATTATTCACCACCTTGGACATAAAGGAAGGCTTGATACGCAGACAGACCCAATCCTTACGAAAAACAAGAAAAGGTGGAGCCATCAAGGCTTAAAGCTCAAAAACACTCCTATCAGAGGTTAAAGTTAGCAGAACTGTTTTCCAAGTACAAAATTTTAAGGAAGCTAAAGCTGCAGTTCAAAAGGGGCTACAGTTAGCTTCTCTAAAACGTATTTCAAATCCCACGGAGGTGGAACTGGTTTCCTGGGAGGCTTAATGTGAAGGACGCCTTTGAGAAAAAGATTTGCTTCCAATTTGGAAGGCAAAGGTGGAGTCAATGGCAGATGGGCAGAAATGACTGACAACTGAACTTTCACTGAAAAATAAGCCAAACCACTAAGTAACTACCCAAATAAGACAGAACCACTGGAACATCCACTGAAAATGGATCCAGATTACGTGAGAGGCACCAAGTTGAAAATCTTTTCCATTTGGATAAGTAAGACTTTTCTGGTATTGGGTTTCCTGGTGGCCTGCAGAACCCTAAGCATGTCCTCAGAGAAAAGGTGTCTGAAAGGAATCAAAAGTTTATCACCCACAAAGTCAGTTGTAAAGTTGACAGATGTGGATGAAGTAGAGATCCCTTGTCCTGTGTCAGAAGGTCCACTATGTGAGTTAACATGTGATGACTGCCCTTGGCTAAATGCAGAAGAAGAGGGAACCAATGTCGTCTTGGCCAGAAGGGAATCACCAGCAAGATTTTTGGTTTGTCCTGCTGAATTCTGAGCAGAACTTTTTGAATGAGAGGAAAAGGGGGGCTCCATAGATAAACATCCCCTTCCATCCCTTCCATGTGAAAGTTAGGGCGTCTACTTTCCAAGCCAGATGATCTGGGACTCTGGCACAAAAAAGAGGAAGTTGTCTGATCAGAGGGGAGGCAAACACATCTACTAGGGTAGCACTTTAATGATGGACCAAGTTCAGAAGCACATCACTGTGAAGCATCCATTCATGGGATTGAGTCATGGATCTGCTTAGAGTGTCTGCTACAATGATTTGGGTGGATGGGATGTAAACCACTTGAAGAGTCACATTGTATTGAACTGCCAAATCCCATGCCATGAGAGCTAACCTGCAAAGAAGGTATGATTTTGCCCCCCCCCCACTTGTTCACATACTAAAGGACTGTGTTGTCTATAAACACTTTTAGAGGGTCTGGATGAAAGAGGGGATTGAAAGTCTGAAGAGCTAGAATGAGAGCCCTCATTTCCTTGATGTTGATATGCTTTTCCCCTTGTGAAACAGACCAGAGACCCTACACCTTCAAAATGTTGCCCCCAACCTATGTTTGAGGAATCTGTGAACAACTCTTGAGTTGGCTGGGGCAGAGGAAGGCCTAGACATAGAGAAAACTGCTGGGTCCACCAAAGAAGCTTGGATTTTAGCATGGGAGGAAAGGAAGCACAAACTCTAGAAGGTGTGCATGCTGCATCCAAACTGATTTTAGGTACCACTAAAATTTCCTCATGTGGAGTTTCACAAGGGACAGCATAGGTACTGTGGATGCTATAAACTCTAGAAGTCTCAGAAGCTCCCACCAGGATGAAACAGAGGGAAGAGCAAGAAGGCTGCAGAAGAAGGAAGTGAGAGAAAGAGTTTTTTCTGGTGGAAGAAAAGCCATCATGAAATCTGTTCTGAATCTGCATTCTAGGAAGATGTGATCCTGTGAAGGGGAAATAAATTAATTTTTGAAATTTATGGTGTACCCCAGGCTTTGTAGGACAGAAATCGCAAACTGCAGGTTTTAAATTAACTGATCTGAGAGAGAAGCCAAAAAAAGAAGATCATCCAGGTCTGGATATACCTGAATCCTCCCGACCCTTAGGAAAGCAATCACAGGGGACAAGCACTTTGTGAATACTCTTGGGGCAGTGGAAAGACCAAAGGGCAAGGCACAGAACTGAAAGTGCAAAGAAGTCACAGAAAATTTTAAAAATTTCCTGTAAAGAGGATGGATAGGTATGTGAAAGTAGGCATCCTTTATGTTCAGAGAAGCCTTGTAAGCCTGAGGAGGAATCAAGGGAAACAAAGTCTGTAAAGACAGCATACAGAAAGTTTGTACCTTTAGAAAAATGTATAAATGGAATAGGTCCAGTACTTGTCTCCAAGGACTGTTTTTTCTGGGGACAAGGAACATTCTAGAGTAAAACCTCCTACCTCTTTGATCCAAAAGCACATACTGAATTGTACCTCAAGAAAGTATAATTCCCTTAGAACCTGTGGAAACAACTCCAACTGATGTGTAGGGGGTTGAGGAACACCCGTGAAAGGAGGAAGTTTTTTCCAAGTCATGAAATATTCATGCTGGATAATAGAAAGAAACCAGAAATACAGAGTTATGTTTTTCAAGCTGGAAGAGAGAGGGATAGATGAAGAGTAAGAGGAGTAAGATTTGGAAGAGGTTGGTAGTCACAGACTACTACCTGGCCTGGCTGGAAAGGGCTGCTGGAATGAGGAACCTGAACCAGTAGTCTTAGGCTGTGGAGGTCTCCTAGTATTTTTCTTAGGTCTAGAAGAAGAAGGCCATGCCTGTCTCCTAACAAAATGTCTTGCATGGAAAGTTTCTGTGGAATTTGGGGACAGAAGACACAAAAAATGTGCTTAGAGTCTTGAAGTTCCTTTCCCTTTTCTTGTAAGGACTTAAATAAGCCTGCAAATGCAGTACCAAACAGAGCAGTGTTATCCAGAGGTACAGCCATCAATTTTGCTTTGATATCATCTGGCAAAGTTTGAAGCCTCAACCAAGAGTACCTTCTAAGGACAGAGCCAGGAGCAGCTGCTTTAGAGGATGCTTTAACTGCATCATAACTGCATTTAACTGAGTGTCTAGCCACTTAAGAAGATGCTGCTAAAAGAGACATAACCTGATTTTTTAGGTCCAAGTCTGGAACATGTGAAAGAGCTTGAGAGACTTGTGAAAGAAGGGCCAATAAATACATAGATGTGTTTTTGATAGTTTACAGCTCTGAAAGCAAATATGGCAAAAGTGTATACAGTCTTAGATAGTCTTTCCATTATCTTACTCTCCCTATCTGAAGGAGAAAGCTTTGATGATAGTAACAACCTACAGAATTTGTCTGAAGCAATGGAAACCACAGCTGGATCAGCTGAAGGACATTTATAAAGGAATATGCAGTCATCAAGCACCTTATAAAACCTGTCAGGCCTTTTAGGAGCAGGAGCCTATGAGAAAGCATCCAAAATGCTAGCAAAACAGGATGCACAGCAGAAGGAGAAGGAGATTCCATCTATAAAAGGTCATACCACCTTTTTTGCACTTCTGAGACCTGAGAGCACTCTCTTTTAAAAAATTATCTCCTCTCTCCTCAAAAGAAATCTCTTTCACCAGGGAATCGGCACCACTGGATTCCTCCTCTGGGGAAGCATATTCTAAGGTGGAAGCAATTTGTGTAGAGTATGCCAAGGAATCATCATCAGAGGAAGAGTCATCATCAGATAAAGAATAGTTGTGTAAAATCTTACCATAACCATAGATGTCCTTCTCTTCCATGTTGCAGTACTCTAGGTGTGGGATTTCCTTCCCTCAGGTGACTCATACGTCGGCTTCTATACAAAAGCTTCAGCTTGGTTGCTGTACTGTGTGTGGGACGTCACACGTAGGGCCATAAACCAAGGAGCCTTAAATGTGACATCTGCACGCACAAACCTTAGAAATTGAGGGCCAGCAGGCAGAGAATAAGGCCCAGCAGGAGGTGTGCCAGTTGTTTACAGGTGTGTGACTTTGAGACCTACTGAAATGTAGGTAGTCCAGGAAGGTATAACATCTGGGGGACTGGTGGGTGGGAAGGAATACTGCAACATGGAAGACAAGGACATCTATGATTATGGTAAGATTTTACACAACTATTCTATGTCCTTCTATTCCTATGTTGCAGTATTCTAGGTGTGGGAGCATACCACAGCTTAAGAGAATGAGAGGGTGGTGGTAGATGCAGAGGGTTCTAAAAGACCCTGCAGGATTGCCCTGGTGAATCCAGGCCTAGCTCTGGAAACTTGGTCCAATTTGTAATGCTTGGTGAAGGTGTGGATAGTGGCCCAGGTGGCTGCTTCCCAAATGGATGCTGCGTCTAGGCTTTTCATGAAGGCCCTTGAGGTGGCCACAGCTCTAGTGGAATGGGCCTTGATTCCCCTTGGGGTTTCCTTTCCGTGGTGACAGTAGCAGAAGCAAATAGCTTTCCTGATCCAGCGTGCAATGGTTTGCTTGGAGACTGCCTTGCCCAGGGCTCTGGGGTGGAAGGAGACAAAGAGCTGGTTAGTCTTTCTGATGGCCTTGGTCTTGTCCAGGTAGAATCTAAGTTGTCTGTGCACATCCAGGGAGTGCAGTACCCTCTCCCCTTTGTTAGTGGGTGAGGGAAAAAAGGTGGGCAGATGAATGGATTGGTTAAGAGAGAGATCATTGACCACTTTAGGCATAAAGGAGAGGTTGGTTTGCAAGGACACCCTGTCTTTGTGGAAGATGGTGTAGGGGGACAGGCCATTAGAGCCTGCAGTTCTGATACTCTTCTGGCTGAAGTGATAGCCACCAGAAGGACCATCTTCCATGTACACACTTGTAAGTAGGAAGGCCTGGCAGGTTTAAAGGGATGTTGGCTTACTTTCTCTAAGATGTAGTTAAGGTCCCAAGGTGGAGGGATAGGTTTCCTAGGTGGTCTCATGTGCAAGACCCCTTTAAGGAAGAGCTTTACGTCGAGCCTGGCCAGCAAGGGGGGTTCCAGGGGCAGGCAGGCTGACATGGCTAAGGGGTGTACTTTTACAGAAGAATAAGAAAGGTCACTTTTTATCAATTGACACAAGTAGTTTAGAACCAGAGGAACCTCGGTGGAGCTGGGGTCCCTTCCCTTTTGCAGACACCATTTTGCAAATCTTTCCCATTTAGCCAGGTAAGACTTTCTGGTGGTAGGTTTCCTTGCCTCCCTTAGGACTGAAAACATGTCCTCCGAGTAGTGGTGTCTGAAAGGTATAAAAAGTTTATCACCCACAGAGTCAGAGACAACATCTGTGTCTGTGGGTACAGGAGAGTTCCTTTGTCTTGTGACAGTAGGTCCACCTTGTAGGGTAACCTGAAGTGATTGCCCTTGGCTAGTTTGTGAAGTAGGGGGAACCAGTGCTGCCTTGGCCAGTAGGGAGTCAGTAACAAGATTTTTGGTTTGTCCTTCTGAATTTTCAGGAGGAATTTCTGAATCAGTGGGAATGGGGGAAAAGCGTAAAGAAACTTCCCCTCCCAAGAGATGCTGAAAGCGTCCACTCTCCATGCTAGAGGGGAGTGGGTTTTTGAGCAGATGCCTGTTCTGGGGGGAGGCCAACAGGTCTATTTGTGGAGCACCCCACCGGTGGACTATGTCTAAGACCACCTCCCCATTCAGCATCCATTCGTGTTGAGGCGAGGAGTTCCTGCTCAAGAGATCTGCTTGGTGGTTGTCCTGTGAGGGGATGTAGACCACCTGCAGGACTAAGTTGAGCCGGGAGGGTAAGTCTCATATCAGCAGGGATAGACTGCACAGCTGATAGGCCTTTGTTCCTCTCTGCTTGTTGAGGTACCACATCACCGTGGTATTGTCGGTGACAATCTGGAGCACCCCAGGAACCAGAAAAGGGGGGGGGTGAAGGTCTGTAGAGCTAAGAAAACTGCTGTCATTTCCCTGATATTGATGTGTTTGGCCTGAAGAGAGGAATGCCATTTTTCCTGAATCTTGTAAGAGGCCAGAGGTGCTCCCTAACCTGAATCTGAGGCATATGTATGCATAACTTGTGTTGGGGTGGGGGGCTGTAGTGGGAGCCCTGGGTTCAATTTCACTTGCTGGATCCACCAGTTAATTTCTGTTTTCAGACAGGGAAGGAGGAGGATGGCCTGCTCTAGGGGATGTAGGTGCTGGGACCAGGTGTTCTTCAGAAACCACTGCAGCTTGCGCATGTGTATTCTTGCCAGTGGTAGCATGGGGATGGTTGCTGCCATCAAACCCAGGAGATGAAGAAAATGCCTTGCTGTCACTTTTCGGGATAGTAGAGCTTCCTGGAAGTGGGAAGAAATGCAGAACTTTGTCCTGAGGTAGAAAGGCCTTCATTGTGTCTGTTCTGATTCTGCAGCCGAGAAAACTCTTGTCCTGGCTTGGGATCACAGAGGATTTGGGGAAGTTGATGGTGAATCCTAGGTTCTGCAGAAGGGACACGGTGAAATGTAGATGCTTTAATAGAGCATCCCTGGACTCTGCCAGAATCAGGATGTCATCCAGATAAGGGTAAATTTGTATCCCTTGAGTTCTGCAGAAAGCAATGGCTGGGGCTAGGAACTCTGTAAAAACCCTGGGGCAATGGATAAACCAAAGGGCAAAGCAGTAAATTGGAAATGAGAGGAAGGGCCAGAGAAACATAAGAATTGTCTGTAGGTACTCCTGATGGGTATGTGCAGGTAGGCTTCCTATAGGTCTAGGCTGACCATGAAGGCCTTGGGTGGGATGAGAGGGAGCAAGGTGGGGAGAGAGAGCATTCTGAAGGAGGGTACCTGAAGATATAGGTTTAGAAAGGACAGATCTAAGATGGGTCTCCAGGGGCCATCTTTTTTGGGGACCAGGAAGAGACGGGAGTAAATCCCTTTTCCTTCTTGTCCGGGAGGAACAGGCTCTATGGTGCCTAGCTATAGAAGATCTGTCAAAACTTGTGGCATGAGATGGGCCTGGTTTTTGGGGAGAGAAGGGATGCCTCTACTGAGTGGCTTCTTTTTCCAGGATAGGAAGTACCCCTTTTGGATAATGTTTAAGACCCACCGGTCTGAAGTAATGGATTGCCAAAGGGGGTGACAGTGGGAAAGGCAGGCTGAGTGGGGGAGGTGGGCAACACAGTCACGCATTACTGGGGCCTCCTCTGTCCTGAAAGTGCTGTGGTGGAGCAGAGATCTGGAGTTAGTAGGTCTTCTGGTCCCTCTCCTGGACCTGGAAGAGGAGGACTGTGGAGTACACCTTACAAAGGCGGCTTTAGCAGGGTAGTTCCTATAATACTTGGGTATGGGCAACACCAGCAGGTGTTTAATGTCTTGGAGTTCTTTGCTTTTTTCTTGTAGATTTTTAAAAAGGTCAGCAGGTAGTTTTCCAAACAGCACATTGTGGTCCAGAGGGGCATCTAGGATTTTAGCCGTGAGGTCCTCGGGGAGGTTCTGGAGTCTTAGCCATGAGTACTTCCTGAGGGCTGAAGCAGATGCTGCAGACCTGGTGGATGCTTCTGCAGCATAACAGCTGCACCTTATGGAATGCCTGGCTACCGGTTTGCCAAAGAAAGACTGGATGAGATGTCCGTCTTGCTGGGACTGTCAGGCAAGGAAGCCAGCATGGCTTGAGAGACCAAGTCTAATGCATACTTGGTCATGTAGGTTTGACAATTTATGGCTCTGAAAGACAAAGTAGAAATGTACACCTTCTTCCCTATCCTATCCATGTACTTACTGCCTTTGTCAGTGGGTAGTAGGGAGGCAGAGGGTAGCAGTCTAGATTGCTTATCTGCTGTGGTGGCCTTAGGGGCCGGAAGCTGGGAGTCAGGAGCATTAGAAGCCGTACTGAAGGCATCCAAGTAAGCAGGCAGAAAGTACAGTTTTGTACCTACCATAAATGTAAATGTTCGAGTGTTCACACTGCTGCAGTCATTACACTTGGGTTATCCTGCCGTCAGGCGGTCCCGCAGTCGGCCAGAGTTCCAAAGTCTTGGTCCGGCGTCAGTTGCTATCGCTTCTTCCCTGACGTCAGTGCATCAGGGGTATATAAGATGCATCCGACGCCATTTTCTTCAGTTTTTCTTGCCCCAGATGCCAGGTGCCCCCAGGTAGGTAGGCAACACATATTGCTAATAAATATACATATAAAATAAGAATACCACTTTCAGTTACAAGCAAATACACTACAAAGGTTGTATAGGATAGAAAGGTATAGATAAGTCCAGTTAGTTTAGAGGGGATTGAGGGAGGGCAGTCTGGACTGCAGCAGTGTGAATACTCGAACATCTACATTTATGGTAGGTACAAAACTGTACTATGTTCATCGTGTTACACTGCTGCAGTCATTACACTTGGGTAGAATCCCAAAGCTAAAGTTGGGTGGCTGGTCTATAAAGAGTTAAGATTGGCTATGAGGCCCTGCAGAACTGCAGTGGCAAAACCTGCTCTGGATTTAGAGTAAAGAGACAAGTGGTAATGCTTGGTAAAGGTGTGCAATGAACTCCAAGTTGCAGCCTCCAAAATTTCCTTGGTAGGTACTCCTCTGAGAAAGGCTGTTGAAGTGGCTGTTGCCCTGGTGGAATGTGGCCTAATGTTATTTGGGACTGATTTTCCATGCTGTGTGTAGCAGTAACGAATACAGTGTCCTATCCATTTGGATATAGTCTGCTTTGAGACAGCCTTGCCCTGTGATCCTGCTGCATATGCTACAAACAGTTGTTCAGTTTTCCTGAAAGCTTTTGTTTTGTCCAAGTAGAAGCGTAGCTGCCTGTGTATGTCCAAAGAATGTGTATGTCTAAAGAATGCAGAAGTTTCTCCCCTTTATTCTGGGGGTTTGGATAAAAAGTTGGCAAATGGATGGTTTGGTTAAGAGCCACACTAGATACCACCTTTGGCATAAAGGTAGGGTTTGTCCTTAAAGAAACCCTGTCCTGATGAAAAATTATAAAAGGTTCCACTGCCATTAATGCCTGTAGCTCTGTGACTCTTCATGCTGAAGTTACTGCCAGGAGCAGAGCTGTTTTCCATGATAAAAATTTTAGATTGGCTGTATTTGCTGGCTCAAAAGGTGGCAGGGTCAGTTTTTCCAAAACGAAGTTTAGGTCCCAAGTTGGTGTTGGAGCTCTCCAGGGCGGTCTTATGTTTTTAGCCCCTCTGAGGTACTGCTTTAGCAAGGGATGAGAGAATAATGGAGGATCCGTGTTGTAGTGTGCTGAAATTGCAGAGGTGTGGATCTTAATTGATGAGAAGGATAGGCCTCTGTCCAGCATCTCAGTTAAGTATTGTAAAATCTGAGGAATGTTTGGAACAAGAGGGTCAAGGCTTTGAGCCTGGTTCCAGGCACAGAATCTCTTCCATTTTTCGGAGTAAGCTTTCCTGGTGTAGGCCTCCTGACCTCCAAAATGACATCCATAACAGCTTTAGAGAGAGGTGTTGCCTGTTTGACTAATGAATCTGCTAAGTTCCTTAAGATAGGGTACCAGTGCTGGCGTGGCCAGTCTGGAGCAATCAGGATCATCTGTGGTTTTTCTTGTCTGGCTTTTAGGAGTACCTTTGAAAGAAGAAGCAGTGGTGGGAAGGCATAAACTTTTAGGTTTTTCCAGCTGAACAAAAGAGCATCCACTTTCCATGCTTGTTTGTGATAAGTCCTTGTGCAGAATTTTTGTAGTTGGTAATTCAGTGGGGAGGCAAAAAGGTCTATGTCTGGGCATCCCCATTTTTGCATTACCATGCTGAAGATTTGTGGATTCAATTTCCATTCGTGAGGGTCCATGATATTTCTGCTTAGATCATCTGCCAGAGTATTTTTCTTTCCTGGCAGGAATTGTGCTTGCAGGTGAATTTGATATATTAGAGCTGTATTCCACAAGGACATGGCTTGCCTGCATAGGGGATAAGAATGAGTGACCCCTTGCTTGTTTATGTACCACATTACTGTGGTGTTGTCGGTCTTTAATGATAGTTGTCCTGGATGCAGAAGGTCCTTGAAAGCTGTTAGGGTATTCTGAACAGCCAACATCTCTTTTTGATTGATGTGAAGATGCATCTGGTCTGTGGTCCACTTGCCCTGAATGCATTTTCCTGCCATGTGTGCTCCCCAGGCGTAATTCGAAGCATCTGTTGTTAGAGTCTGCCTGGCTGTTGGTAGGGTAAAAGGCTGACCCTTGTTTAGGTGACATGCCTGTGCCCACCATCAAAACTCCTGTTGTAGGCAGGGAATCATTGGTATTACTGCTTCTAAACTGTGAGAGTGTTGAGTCCAAACACTTTTTAGGTACCATTGTAATTTCCTCATATGCAGTCTGGCATATGGTATTAGTAGTATGCAGGATGCCATGAATCCCAGGGCCTGCAGAATTTTTCTTGCAGGGAGATGGGACTTTTTTGCCAGTAATTGAAAATATTGAGTTAGTTGAACTTGTTTGTCTGGCGTGAGGTAAGCCATCTGGGCCGTTGTATTTAAGCTGGCACCCAGGAATATAATCTGTTGTGAGGGCACTAGTTTTGACTTCTTTTCATTTACTGTGTACCCTAGAGAAATTAGCAACCTTTTTACAAACACCAGATGCTGTAGAAGAATGTCCTTTGTCTCTGCTTGAATGAGACAGTCATCCAGGTATGGATATATTTGAATTCCTTTTTGTCTGCAAAATGCAATTACTGGTGCCAGGCACTTTGTGAAGACCCTGGGCACAGTAGATAAGCCAAAGGGCAGTGCAGAGAATTGGTAGTGCATTGTACCAGCTTTGAATCTGAGGTATCTTCTGCAATTTTGTCTGATAGGGACATGCAGGTATGCCTCTTTGAGGTCCAGAGTAACAAGCCAAGCCTTCTTGCCCAGCATGGGTAGAAGCTGCTGTAATGTCAACATTTTGAATTTCGGAATATCCAGGTAAGTATTTAGAATTGAAAGGTCTAGTATGGGCCTCCAGCCCTGTCCTTTCTGGGGACCTGGAAGAGTCTTGAGTAAAATCCTTGCCCTTGTTCCTGCTATGGTACTTTTTGAATAGCTCTCATGTCCATGAGGACTGAAATTTGTTTTTGTGCCTCTGCCCATTGATTTTGTGGCAGGTCTGGCATTCCTTTTAACCTTGGTAAAGTATGAAAGTGGAACCTGTAACCTTGAGACACAATATTCAGAACCCATTTGTCTTGGGTGATTGTTTGCCAGTTTTGAGAAAAGTGCTAGTTTTCCCCCTAACGGGGCTTCCAGAAGGGAAGTGCTTAGCGTACAAAGAGGAAAGTCATTGTGACTGTTTCCTGTAAGGTTGAGACTTGTTCTCACCTCCTTTTGGGGTTGAGGTGCCCCACTGTCGTTGTCTGTTTGAGCCTTGAGGTTGAGATCTGCCTCTTGGGTGTCTGTATCTGCCTCTCTGTGGGCTGTCTGCCACTGGAAAGGAACAATTCTTTGTTGGCCAATTTCTGCTAAATCGAGGTGGCTGTACCTGTAAGAAATCCTTGACTGTTTGCATAGATTTAGCTTTATCCTCCATTTTCTTTAACACCTCTTCTGCCTTAACACCAAACAAGGTATCATGCTGTAAAGGAGCATCCAATAATTTTGCCTTAACATGATCAGGTAAACTCTGTTCTTTTAACCAAGCATGTCTTCGAATCACAGAACCTGTAACTGTGGCTCTACAAGAGGCCTCTAAAGAATCAAAACCACATTGCAGAGTATGTTTTCCCACCTGTTCAACTGCATGCAATAAATCCTGCATTTCTTTGCAATCAGGAGCTTCTGAGCTTGCAAGCATTTTCTGTTTTAACTGAGCCATTAAATACTGTTGGTACTTAAGAATGTGAAACTGGCAATTTAAAGCCCTTACTGCTAAAGTTGCAGAAGTGTATACTTTCTTCCCCCATCTATCCAAAGCTCTGGAATCTCTGTCAAAGGGTACTGGACTTTTTGCAATGGAAGCCTTAACCCCTTTTGGACCCTGGGAAATAGTTTCTGGATCAGCAGAAGGGTTTTTATAAAGAAACTTGTGAGAGTCAGGGACTCTATAATACCTATCTGGCTTGGCTGGTGCAGGAGGCAAAGAATCAGGAGATAAGCTGGATTCAGAGAACACATTATCCACAATATCTAGCACAGGCGGAATAGCCAGGGGTCTGTGCTGAGGCAATAAAAGGAAATCCCTGAGCCTTTTCTTGGATTCTGAGTAATCCTGGCTTTCCCAATGGAAATGCTCCCTCATGGTATGTAAAGTTTCCCCAAAAGAATAATCCTCAGGAGGAGAGGCTGAAGGGATAGATTCTTCAGCATCAGAGTCCTCATAGGGGGTAGAGAGTATCCCTGGTCTGAAGAGGAATCAGAGGAAATGGAAACCTGATCAGAGGAATCATAGTCTGTATCCTGCCTAGGCCTTTTCTCAGGAGGGGGATGGGAACTCCTGATTAGAATAATGAGGTCTTCGGCCATTTTAAGCATCTGTTTCTTAGGCATGGAGGACTGTCCAGGAGAATGCTGTACTTGCTTCTTTGTCTTTAATGGTACTTTAGTCTTGGCTGTAGCTTTAATGGTAAGTTGTGAATGTCTGAAAACACCCTCAGAAGCCGATGCCTGCTCAGTGGCTCCGGACCCATCTGAGGGATTAGTTTCCGTAGGCCCAATACCTTGAGTTTCCAGAGGCCTTGTTGTCTCCACGTGGGAGACGGAGGTGGCCTGTGGCTCTGAGGTAGCGGGTGTCAGGGGCTGCGAAAGCGCCTCGCTGAGAACCAGCGACTGGCCTAGAAGAGGTTTTGTCGTTGGTTTTGGACCTCGGATGCCTGTCTTTCTCCTTGTCTTTGCGTTTTTTCGGTATTGCGGTTGTCGGTTGATCCGACGGCATAATATAATTGAACCTTCTGCCAAAGTAGCGCAAAGCAAAATCAAAACATCTTTTTATAGTGCGTTTGTTAAATCTAGCACAAAACAGACAACTAGTGACATCGTGATCAGGGCCTAGGCATGGAATACAGTAAGAGTGGAAGTCCTTATGAGGTATTTGCTTTCCAGAAGAAATACAATTATTAACTTTTTCAGGCATCGGTCTGAGGCAAGAAAAAAGTTACCCAACGGCGTACTTAGCTTTATTGAAGACTTCGGATCTGAAATTCGACTTCGAAAATCTCAGGAGTTGGCCAACCGGCACCTGCGAACTGCTTCTGCTTCGGGCACCGTGCGGCAAGAAAGACTGAAGAAAATGGCGTCGGATGCATCTTATATACCCCTGGCGCACTGACGTCAGGGAAGAAGCGACAGCAACCAACGCCGGACCAAGACTTTGGAACACTGGCCGACTGCGGGACCGCCTGACAGCAGGATAACCCAAGTGTAATGACTGCAGCAGTGTAACACAATGAACATCAGGGGGAACTGCTGAAGGGGAGGGTGATTCTACTTGCAGCAGTACAAAGTACCTTTTTTGGGTGTCAGTCATTTGGGAAGTGTCCCATTTAAAGTAATCCTTCATCTTGGTGATGGTCTCACCAAACGTAATGTCCTCAGGGTAGAGTCCCCCTCCACAGATTCCTCATTCAGGGAGTAATATTCCTGGGGGGAGGCAATCTGGAAACATAAGAAATGTACTCCTCTGATGAAGAGAAAGAAGAGTCATGTTCTTCCCTGACCTGAGGGGTTATGGATGGGAGGGAAGTAGCAGAGACAGGCCTTGGGCTTAGAAGAGGCAGGGTGGAAGTGGCTAAGGCTGAAGGCCTAAGGGCCATGAAGGCCTGCATGAGAAAGGAAGTGAAGGCCTGCCAATCCGGTGTGACTTCTGAAGAAGAAGAGGTATGTTTAGTTTTCTGCTTCTTTTTGGCCAGAGAGGAAGTAGAGAGTGGCCTGGCATCGGGTCTGGAGATTATCACATCCAAGGCCTGGATCCCTGCCAGAGGTACCACCGAAACTGGTTCCCCCTCGACTTCGACGGGTGTCAATGTCTGAGTGAGCTCCAAGGACGTGCCGGTCGGCTGCGAAACGGCTCCTCAAGGGATGTCTCTGCAGTCGACAGATGCTCCGAGCATGCCTCAACCCCTAGATTGGCAGTTGGTGCGTCGGGAAGTGGAGCGGCAGGCAAAGAAGGCCTAGGAACCTTGGTCTTCTTGTGCAAAGGTTCAGGTGCGGCCTCCGATGCAGGATCCATCCTAAGGGCTAACCGTTTGAGGCATTGGTTCTCGAGGTAGAAATTTAACGCGGCTAGATGGCTGCATAAGGTCTTAGGCACAAACCATTGACAAATAGCACAGGAGGAGTGATCGGGTTTCAGGCCTAGGCAAAAAACACACTTGTCCTGGGCATCCTTATGGGGTATCTGGCACCCGCATTGGCACTTTCCCTTTTTTCATGAGATCAACTAAAGGTGACAACAACCAAGCATTAGCTAAAACAATCGTTAAAAATAAGAAAATTTGAAACCCAACAGGCCACTTATCTTTAAGATGCGACGTCTGTGAAGAAGTGATAGTACGATGCGAATGTCATCTGCAGCTGAAAAGTTCTGAGGATTATGTGTGCAGATGTCACATTTAAGGCCCCTTGGTTTATGGCCCTACGTGTGACGTCCCACGACACTACAGCAGCCAAGCTGAAGCTTTTGTATAGAAGCTGACGTATGAGTCGCCTGAGGGCAGGAAATCCCACACCTAGAATACTGCAACATAGGAACAGAAGGACATCTCCTGTTCCCTTGTTGTTAAGAGAGGGAACAGAAACAGCAGTGGAAGGCTTAATAGCCATCAAAGCCTTAATCAACCCCTGAGAGAATGTATCCCAGTCAGACTGTGGAGAAGAAGGGGCCTGAGAATGCTTGTTTTTTTTTGTTTTTTCTTAACATGCATTGCTGCATGATGACCAGTGGAAGAACCCAACATAGGCTGGGCTTCAGTGACCGACACCGGTATCTGTTCCCTAGATGGAGTTAAGAGCTACGTCCCTGGACTCTTCTAGAACTATAAGCTATAGTTCTATTTGTCCATCTGAAATGGACATCTGCACTGCCTCTGAGGATGTGGCAAGGTTGGATTCTTTAACAGCTTCCAAGGTGGTACTTGCTGAAGAACCAGACCCAACCTCTGAATGTAACTCTAGGTCTTCGCTAACATCAAGGGATACATCGACAGATAGAGGAGCAGCAGAACAGGATTCAGGCCTAGGTTTACTGACTTTCTTCTTCAAAATGGGCTTGGTCGAAGGACCCACAAAACCCCCCCATAACATCCTTAGCTAACCATTTTAATAGTTGATTCTCCAACTAAAGATTCAAAGCTGAAAGTCTGCTTCGCAAAATCTTTGGGATAAAAACCTGACAAATGGAGCAAAAATGATGGTCAAGATTCGGGCCTAGACAGAAAAGACAAAAATTGTGGCTATCCTTATATGGAATTTGCCTTCCACACCTACACTTGCCATTCCTGGATGACATGAACTAAATAAAGAAGGTAATAGCAATGAAATAAATCCTCAGCTGGGCACTTATCTGAAAGCTGGCAGCAACCAATGGAATTACACAGCAGACTTATGTAAGAGTCAAGCATTCTGAACCAGCAGAGAATTTCTGAAGATTGTATGTGCGGATGTCCTTTTATGGCTGATGTTTGCCAGGCCATAGGTGTGACGTCCCACCTAATCACTGTAGCTAAAAGCTGTCGTATGCTGGCCAGACATTGGGTTACTTGGGCGGAGGATCTCCCATATGTAAAGAATACTGCAACAATGAACAGAAGAACATCTGGGACTACTGTACAGAAATGGTCCACTGAAGATCTCTCATCTAGTATCTGTCTAGAGGGACTAACGTTATTGTCAAAACCATCAGCCCTAACAATTCAAAGATGTCTTGCAAGTGACAAGGGGTGCTGAAGAACTTGCAAGGCTGTCTGAAATAGAGATAGAATCCTGAATTCTAGGAGAGTAGCTATCTAGATGCTCATGTTCAAGTGGCATCCAATGAACTCTATTTTGTTGTGTGGGTGTCAGTTTGCTCTTGGAGTGGTCCATTCTCATTGCAATACCTGAAAGTTGAAGAAAATGGAACAAGAAGCCCTGCTGCTGGTGTAGGAGATCCCTGGTTGGTGCAGTGAGGAAAAGTACAGTTTTGTACCTACCATAAATGTAGATGTTCGAAGATCCACATTGCTGCAGTCCTAACACTTGGGTAGTCCGCTGTCCTCGGTCGGCCCGAATATCAAAGTAGCTGGACGGTCAGGGCGCTTTTGACTGACGTCAGGACGGCAGGGAACAAATGCGCAGGACCGACGTCATATCCTCAGTCTTTTCTTGCCCCAGATGTCAGAAGACCCTAAAAATAAAGGTCAAAACCAAAAGACAGCAAACAACCAACCAACCACCCCTGCACTAACTATATGTACAATATATACAATATACACAAAATGTACAACCCAACCCACACAACCGTCTCTAACTACAGAGGGGAAGGAGGGAGGGTATTATTGGGACTACAATGTGGATCTTGAACATCTACATTTATGGTAGGTACAAAACTGTACTATGTTCTTCATCTCACATTGCTGCAGTCCTAACACTTGGGTAGAATCCCAAAGCAGAGGTAAGGGAGGATGGCTAACTATAAGGAAGCAGGAGCTGCCAAAATGCCCTGCAAAACAGCAGTGGCAAAACCAGCCCTGGACTTAGAGTAAAGTGGCAGGTGATAATGCCTAGAGAAAGTATGCACAGAACTCCAAGTAGCTGCCTCCAAAATATCCTTGGTTGCCACTCCCAAAAAGCTGTTGAAGTGGCAGTAGCCCTAGTGGAATGAGGCCTAATCCCAGCTGGAATCTCCTTGCCATGATGGGAATAACAGAAAGCAATGCAAAACCCAATCCACTTAGAAATAGTTTGTTTTGATACAGGCTTGCCCTGAGAACTCAAGGCAAAAGAAACAAACAACTGCTGAGACTCCTGAACCCTTTAGTTCTGTCCAAATAATAACGAACTGCCTGTGGACATCTAAAGTGTGCAAAATCTTTTCCCCTTTATTTTGGGGATTTGCATAAAAGTAGGCAAATGAATAGTTTGGTTTAAAGCCACACTAGAAACCACCTTAGGCATAAAGGAAGGATTAGTAATGATACCCTATCCTTATGGAAAATCAAGAAAGGCTCAACTGCCATAAGGGCCTGTAATTCAGAAACCCTTCTTGCAGAGGTAATGGCCAACAAAAAAGCAGTCTTCCATGATAAATATTTCAACTCAGCAGTAGCTGCAGGCTCAAAAGGTTGTAGAGTGAGTTTCTCCAACACAAAATTGAGATCCCAAGCAGGAGTAGGAGCTCTTCTTGGGGGTCTTATATTCTTTGCCCCTCTAAGAAATTGCTTGAACAAAGGATGAGAAAACAATGGTGGGTTGCAATCATAGTGAGCTGAAATTGCTGCAGCATGAACTTTAATAGAAGAGAAAGACAAACCTTTGTCCAGTAACTCAGTAAGATATTGAAGAGCCACACTCAAATTAGGCACAGAAACATCAAAATCTTTTGCTGCACTCCAAAACAAAAATCTCTTCCATTTGTCTGCGTTACTTTCCTTGTACTAGGCCTCCTAGCTTCCAAAATAACATTCAAAACTTGCTGAGGAAGTGGAGGCCCACTTTGGTTCAAAACAGAATATGCCAGGCTGTTAGGTGCAGAGAGTGAAGCTTGACATTTAGCAAATGGCTGTCCTCCGACAACAGGTGTGGAATCAAGGCAAAGGCCATGGAGGCTTCTGTACCAGACTTCTCAGTAATGGGTACCAGTGTTGTCGAGGCCAATCGGAGCTATTAAAATCATCCTTGGCTTGTCCTGTCTGACCTTTAAAAGTACCTTTGGGAGGAGAGGCAGAGGTGGAAAGGCATATACATGAAAATTGCTCCAATTGAAAGAAAGAGCATCCACTTTCCAAGCTGTGGGATGAAACCTTTTTGTGCAAAACTTTGGCAGCTGATGGTTTAGTGGAGAAGCGAACAGATCTATGTCTGGAGTTCCCCATGACACTGTCAATTTCTGAAATACATGAGGATCCAATTTCCACTCGTGGGGATCCATAATGCCTGCTCAACACATCTGCTAAGGAGTTCTGTGCTCCTGGCAGAAACCTTGCCTGAAGATTGAGCTGTAAACTGAGAGCAGTCTCCCACAAAATCATTGCTTGCCTGCATAGAGGATAAGAATCGTTCCCCTTGCTTGTTGATGTACCACATGACAGTTGTGTTGTCTGTTAGAATCAACACCTGCCCTGGAAGAAGCAATTCCTTGAAAGCAATTAATGCAAACTGGACTGCTAACATCTCCTTCATGTTGATATGTAGATGTTGTAGTCTGACAGGCCACTTGTTTTGTATCCACTTTCCAGTTAGATGAGCTCCCCAAGCTTTGTCTGAGGCATCTGTCTTTAAAATCTGACTCGCCTCTGGCCGGGTCACAGAGAGTCCCTTGTTTAGGTGACATTCCTGAGCCCACCACAAAAATTCCTTTTGAATGCAAGGTATTATTTGAATGACAGTGTCTAGATCCTGGCAGTGCTGTGTCCATACATTTTTGAGATACCATTGTAGCTTCCTCATATGCAGTTTGGCATTGGGAAGCACCAGAATACAAGATGCCATGAACCCTAAGGCTTGAAGGACTGTCCTTGCAGTCAGCCCGGACTGATGAGATAGTTGATGGAAGTAAAGGGATAGACTCTTTTGTTTGTCTGGGGTTAAAAAGGCCATCTGGGATGCTGTATTCAGTCTCACACCCAGAAAGCACATGTCTTGAGAGGGTACTAGACTGGACTTTATTTCGTTCACAGAATACCCTAGGCATCTTAGCACTGCTATCACATAATCCAAATGAAGAAGAAGCTCTTCTCTTCCTTGAGCCAGAATTAGGCAGTCGTCCAAATAAGGATAGATCTGTATTCCTTTCAGTCTGAAGAAAGCTATCACTGGAGCCAGAACTTTCTGTGAACACTCTGGGCGCAGTAGATAAGCCAAAGGGCAATGCAGAGAACTGATAGTGAGAAGTCCCAGCTCGAAAAAGCAGATACTTTCTGCAACTTAGTCTGATAGGAACATGAAGGTAAGCCTCCTTGAGATCCAAAGTTACCATCCAATGATCTTTGCCCAGCAGAGGTAAAAGCTGCTGCAACGTCAACATTTTGAACTTGGGAATGTCCAGATAAGTGTTGAGGATAGATAAATCCAAAATTGGTCTCCACGTGTTCCCCTTCTTTGGTACTAGGAACAGGCGAGAATAAAATCCTAGGCCCACTTCTGGCAGAGGGACCGGCTGTATGGCCCCTAGTTGGAGCAACAGAGAAACCTGTTTGTGAGCCTCTAGTCTTTGTGGAGGAGGAACGTCTGGCATGCCTTTGAAAGGAGGCAAGGTATGGAAATAAAACCTGTAGCCGTGGTGAATGATATCCAATACCCATCTGTCCTGGGTAATTAAACTCCAATTTTCTTTGAAAAGTGCCAACCTTCCTCCCAAAGGTGCTGCCAGGCGAGCAGGCTCTGGCAGCTGAAGAGGTAGGTCATTGGGTCTGCTGACGAAGACTGACCCCTGCCCTCACCAAGCCTGTGCAGGAGAACTCCCTGTTCTAGGCCGGAAAGAGCCCTGGGCTCTGCCCTTACCACGTCTAGATCTACCCCTAGACTGTGAACCATAAGAAGGATACGTCCACCCTTTAGTAGGCCAATTTCTACTAAACTTTGGAGGCTGGACCTGCAAAAAATCTTTAACAGTCTGCATAGACTTAGCCTTGTCTTCCATTTTCTTTAAAACTGTCTCAACAGGAGGACCAAACAACACGTCAGATTGTAAAGGAGCATCTAAAATCCTTGTCTTAACATGTTCAGACAAATTCTGATCCCTCAGCCAGGCGTGCCTGCGAAGGACTGACCCAGTGGCAGCCACCCTAGACGAGGCCTGTACAGCATCAAAACCACATTGCAAAGAATGCTTACCCACCTGTTCGGAAACATGCACTAAATCTTGCAACTCCTTACAATCAATACCTACTGCCATAGCATCAACCTTAGACTTCAATAGTGAAAGGAGATAATTTTGGTATTTCAACATGTGAAACTGGCAATTCAGAGCCCTCATAGCAAGAGTGGAAGAAGTATAGACTTTCTTTCCCCATCTATCCAAGGCCCTAGCCTCCTTGTCTGCAGGAACCGGATTCTTAACAACAGAAGCCTTAACACCTTTAGGCCCCTGGCTAACAGTTTCTGGGTCTGCCCTAGGACTCTTAAAAGATACTTATGAGCTTCAGGCACCCTGTAATACCTATCCGGCTTAACAGGAGCAGGAGGCAAAGAATCAGGATTAAGAGAAGCTTCTGTAAAACATCTTCCACTACATCCAAAACAGGAGGTATAGCCAAAGGCCTATGCTGGGGTAAAACAGAAATTCCCTAAGCCTTTTCCTGGAATCAGAGAAGTCCTGACCCTCCCACTTAAAATGCTCCCTCATGGAATGAAGAGTTTCTGAAAAGAAAAATCCTCAGGAGGAGTAGCAGAAGGAGTAGAATCATCCACATCAGAATCAGAATAAGGAGAGTACTCCTGCAAGTCTTCAGCCAAGACTCTGAAACATCTGAAGCCTGCTCAAAACCCCCAGCTCAGGATCCACCCTAGGTCTCTTATCAGGAGGGGCATAGAACCCTAATCAAAGTAATCAAATCTTCTGCCATTTTAAGCATATGCTTCTTGGGCACAGTACCTGAGGAGCTAGGGGTAACACCAACTGAAGCCAAACCTGGCCTGCCCCTGGGGGAAGCCTTTGAAACAGAAGGAGAGGGCCTAGCCACCTTGGGAAGGGAGGGGAGTAGTAAGATGAGAAGCCCCTCAGCCTGACTAGACTCCTGAGAGGCCACATCCTGCAATAATAAGGGCTTGCCCTGGGAACACAAAGAAACCTCCGGTGGAGCCACCGCTCCACCGACACCTCTAAGAACCGGCGTCTGGTACAGGCGGTTCTTCTAGGCTTAACTGCCTTGTCCTTGCGCTTCTTCGAGGGAGCATCCGACGGCATTTTATAGTTGCACCGCTTCCCAAAGACTAACCTTGCACAATCCAACCTTCTCTTTATAGTGCGTTTATTAAATCTAGCACAAGAGCGACAGCCAACAACGTCGTGCTCAGGCCTAAGCAAGGAATACACAAAGTATGATAATCCCTATGCGGTATCCGTTTCCCACAAGAAATGCAATTATTCACTTTTCTGACATCCGTAAATGACTGAGGCAAGAAAAACTAAAATATTCCCCACGGGGTAGTAGCCAACTTTGAACTCGGTCTGAAACTTCTAAATCGAAAAATCTCAGAACGCCAACCGGCACTTGCAATACTGCTTCTGCATCGGACCATGCGGCAAAAAAGACTGAGGATATGACGTCGGTCATGAGCATTTGTACCCTGACGTCCTGACATCAGTCAAATGCGTCCTGACCGACGTCAGCCTTATACTTTGATATTCAGGCCGACCGAGGACAGCGGACTACCCAAGTGTTAGGACTGCAGCAATGTGAGATGAAGAACATCAATAGTTTAAGTATGGAAACACCCTGAACTCTAGCAGTCTGAGATGCATTGCAACTACTGCCGCACATGTGGTGAACACCCAGGGGGAACTGTGGTAAGACCAAAGGGCAGTGTCTTGAATTGGAATTGACAGGCTCCCAGCCAGAAATGAAGAAATCTCCCTGATTGCCTTGAAAATCTTGACATGATAGTAGGCATCCTGAAGATCTATAGAGCATATCCAATCATCCTTTCTCAAGAGGTAGAATGCACTGATCTGTGACCATCCAAAACTTTGTCTGTTTTACAAACTGAGATGACTGAGTTCCAAAACTGGCCTTAGGTTCCCTGTTTTCTTTAGAAACTAAAAATAACCTGGAATTCTATCTGTTCGGGGGGGGGGTGCTGTTGGCTAACTATTTGTTTTCTAACAGCTGTAAAACTTCTGCTGTTGCAGATTCTATCTGATGGGGAGGTACTGTGGGAATTCTTTTTTTTTCTTTAAGGGAGAAAAAGCAGACAGTATTATATAGCCCTCTGGTGACTATCCACAGCACCCAAGTGTCTGATGTCATAGCCTGTCAGACTTGAGGGCGCAGGGATAAGTGCCCCCAACTGCCTCCTGAGTGTAGCTGTCAGACAACCCTTCAGGAGCCCTCTTGGAAAAGGGGCCACAAAATCCTTTATTCTGAGGTCCGCCTCTGCCCTATAGTGATGTTCACTGAAACTGCTCTCCACTCTGCCTCAGGAGGACCTTTCTGCAGGAGCATTCTGGTTGAACCTTTATCAATTCCTGAACCACATCTTCTTGCTACCTCTCTGATTTCTGCAGAAGGTCCTCTGAAGGATGAAGAAGCAGATTCCAATGGCAGACAGGATTTTATCAACCTGCTTGGTTCTGGTGAGAGTTTCCTTAACCTTTGGTCCAAAGAGTGCAGGACCATCAAAGGAAGCATTTAGGAAAGAAGTCTTGAAGCCTTCTGCACAGTCACACTTTCGCATCCAGGCGTGCCTGCAGATGGTTATGTCGGTGACTGCTGCTCTAGTCATACCATAAGCTGCACTGGAAAGCAGAAGCATAGATTTATTAGACAGCTGGGACTCCACTGTTTTCTGGATGTTCGCTGGTAGGTTACCTGAGGAGGACTTGGTGAATTCCTCAGAAAACTCACTCTGGAAACGCACCATGTGGGCCAGGCATTTCAGCACTCTAAGAGTGAAAGTCATTAAAGCATACATCTGTTTCTCATATCTGTCCAGTGGTCTTGATTCCCTGTTAGGAGGATGGACAAATATACTCTCTTCAGAGTTCTTTTTAGTGTCTGTTGCCACAACCATGGCAGTAACTGGGGGCTCCTAGCTCCAGTGTTGTCTATCCTGGCTCCACTATGTCAGGATCTTTAAAACCCACTGAGCTACCAAGTCTTAATGACTCAGCAAATGGCACCACCCAGGGGATAGAAGTGCCATGCCCCAAAAGCCAACAGAACACATACACTTCAGGGAAGGGTGTATCAGTGGACTAACTCCCCCCTTTGCTGTTTCATCAATTCCAAAATGTCACCAAAGGTAGCATCCTCCAGAGGAGATCTTGGGGACCAGTCCCCATCATCCAAGTATTCTATGTATCCACCTCATATTTTTAATAATGTTGTAAAAATTCATCTTAATCGTACTGTTAGATTAAACACCAATTTAGAAAATATGCATCAACAGATGCATACTATTACCAATGACTTTAAAAATAGGGGCTATAAGGATAATGGCCTACAAAATTTAACTACAGGGATAAAATGTGATATAGGGCCGAGTTTACATCCTTTTTTTATCAAAATACTTTAAATAAAGGGAAACATAAGGGGAGTTTTAAAGACACTGCAAAAAAGTTTAGATGTATTATACCATATGACACAAATACTTATAAAATAAAAAAATATAATAAAGAAACACTGGCCCATGTTAAAATATATTCCAGATTTTCAAGAGTCATCATATTCTTTCGGCTGTTCCCGTTAGGAGTAGCCACAGTGGATCACCTGTTTCCATTTCTTCCTGTCCTCTGCATCTTGCTCTGTCACACCAACCACCTGCATGTCCTCTCTCACCACATCCATAAACCTTATTTTAGGCCTTCCTCTTTTCCTGTTGCCTGGTAGCTTCATCCTTAGCATATTTTTCCCCAATATACTCAGCATCCCTCCTCAGCACATGTCCAAACCACCGTAATCTTGCCTCTTGGGCTTTGTCTCCAAACCTTCCAACCTGGGCTGACCCTCTAATATACTTATTCCTAATCCTATCCACTCTCGTCACTTCCAGTGCAAATCTTAACATCTTTAACTCTGCCACATCCAGCTCTAACTCCTGCCTTTTTATCAATGCTACTGTCTCCAACCCATATAACATAGCTGGTCTCACTACCCTCTTGTAGACCTTCCCTTTCACTTTTACTGGTACTCGTCTATCACAAATCACTCCTGACACTCTTCTCCACCCACTCCATCCTGCCTGTACTCTCTTCTTCACCTCTCTTCCACACTCACCATTACTCTGAACTATTGATCCCAAGTATTTAAACTCATTCACCTTCGCCACTTCTACTCCTTGCATCCTCACAATTCCTCTATCCTCCCTCTCATTCACACACATATATTCCGTCTTAGTCCTGCTGACCTTCATTCCAGATTTTCAAGAGTACTATACAGAATTTAACATTTGGTTATAAGAATTTAAGTAATCTTAAGCAAAAATTATGTTACAAAGAACAAGAAAAATACATTAACCATAAGTCTATGCAAAGGCATGGTACCCAACGGTGTTATAACTGTCAGTTCTGCAAATACATTAACACAAATATATCCTTTAAGCACCTAGTAACAAAGTTTTTAAACTGAATAGTCATGGTACTTGCAATACTAGAAATATTATTTACATGTCTACATGTTCACAATGTGAAGCATTTTACATTGGTAAAACAAACAGTTGATTAAAATACAAAATATGTGAACATCTATCTGAAGTAAGGAGAGAATTAGACACCAATGCCACATATAGACACATTACAGAAACAGATGCTTCACATTTTTTTAAATTTTTAATACTATAGAATGCTTATGAGACTATAAGAGGTGGAGATTTAAACAATTACACTGAAAGCCTAGAGAGTAAATGGATTCTTAGATTCAGAACTTATACATACCCAGGTCTTAATGACAATTTTACCTTAAAACCAATTCTTACAACACTTCAGTCAAAAATTAAATGAACTACTTATGTATATGTTTATAATACATTACCAAATGCTTTCTTAGCATTTTTTATATTCAATTATATTACATATGTTGCTTTCAAAGTTTTATTGTTTTATGTCATGTGATATGCAATTTTCTTTAAATGCTATCATTATTGGTTTTTAATCTGTTTGCCTGATGAAGCTTTTGGTGAAAGTTTTATAACTAGCAAGTGTAAGACAGCTTCAATAAATATTACATTTTAACCAAGCTTTGTGGTGCCAGTAATACTACGTTTTATTGTTTTTTTGTGTGTATTATCTTAGTATCCGGCTTTATCTGTGTTGGTGGTACATTTTATTTTGTTTTTCTTTAGAATAGGCTACCAGTTAATGTGAAGCAGAGTACCTCTATAACACTATTCAAAAGGAACCTGGACAAGTGGATGGGGCACTGTAAATTCCTACCGGGGATAGTGTCCACAACCCTCCTGGACACGGGCAGTTATTATTAAATACATTCCTGGGAAATGACCAGGGTATCTGTAGCATTACACTGGGATGAAACGGCTAGGCTTGAAATTACTTCTGGTTCGACAGCCCAGTAACCGCCTACGATCGCATAATTTGGTAATCCTAAAACGCATGATCTACACGGAGAATCAACTTATCCCACTTAACTCATGCCCTCTTCTCATAGGGACTGAAAGATGTTGTGATTGATCATACATACTGTCAGTCTTCACAATCAAAAGCAGCTATGGCTTTAAAGGCAACATGCTATCCATGACAAAGAAAAAACAACCCAGAAATGAACTGCCCATTTTAAAGAGCACAATGTTAACAGAAAGGAAAATGTCACAAACTTTTCAGCTGGCAAAGGTTCCCAGACTACTGAAATAAGTTAGTGAACAGTGAATGATGGATAATGAATGAATTGGATAGGAGGGCTGGACCAGGCAACTTTTTCAGCCACATCCCAGGCAAAAAACGGAAACACAAACAATTTGCACTGTTTAAAGTTTCTACTGGAGTATAGTACAGTTGTGTACACTTGCCATAAATGTTGATGTTCGAGTGTATTCACTGTTGCAGTCATCACACTTGGATTATCTGCTTGCAGGTAGCCCTCAGTCGGCCCGAATACCAGAGAATTAGCATTTCTGTATCAGATGCTGTCGCTCCAGGACTGACGTCAGGTCGTCGGGTATAAAAACAGGCAGCCGACACCATTACATCAGTTTTTCTTGCCCCAAATGGCAGGAGCCCACCAAACAGGGAGCTATGTTATGATGGGGAGTTCGGTTAAGGTGGGGAAAACACCACCAGTAAAAAGTAAATACCACTATCCCAGAAGGGGTAAGTAATAAAAAGAAGTTATGTACTCACCATAACGTTCCATCTGAGTAGGTACTTCATTTGTCTGCAACCTGTGGTATCAGATCCGACTTCGGATCCGAGCCGGCAGCTTACCAAGCTCCAAGATCCGAGCTCCTAGCTCCTCCCCCTACCCATAATCCCCTGCTACCAACCACATTTCCTCAGATCGTTTTTTTTGCCTTACCAACCTGGAAACACGAAAAATCAACTGCAAAGGTGATCAGAAAATCCCGAAAGGTTCGGGGGATGGCAGGGGGGGGTCAGTTGCAGACAAATGAAGTATCTACTCAGATGGAACGTTATGGTGAGTACATAACTTCTTTATCTGAAGTAGTTACTTCATTTGCTCTGCAACCTGTGGGACAGAGTCCCGAGCTACCTTATAAGAACCTGGGTGGTTCTTATGTAAGGATATTCCGAAGCACCGCGGAGCCAAAAGAAGCCCTACTTCTCGAAATCACATCTAATTTATAATGAGAAATGAACGTATAAGAAGAGGAACAAGTAGCTGCTGAACATATGTCGTCCACTGGAACCCTAGACCAGAAGGCTGTTGAGGTGGCTACAGATCTTGTAGAATGAGCACGGATACTAACCGGGGCTGGTTTGCCAGACGATATATACCCCTGAATAATACACTGACTAATCCAATTTGTTACAGTGACTTTGGAAATGGCTTTACCCATGGCTGATTTTGCATACGAGACAAACAACTGGTCCGACTTGCGAAACTCTCTAGTCCTATGCAAGTACAAAAGCAGCTGTCTGTGTACATCCAATTTGTGCAATGTGTATTCTCCCTTGTTCTGAAATGTTGGAAAAAATACTGGTAGATTTATCGATTGATTTATATTTGCTTCTGAAGCAACCTTAGGCAAGAAAGACGGGTTAGTCCTGAGGGACACTCTATCTTTGTGAAAGATAAGGTAAGGAGGCTTCATACACAAGGCTTGTAATTCTGAAACCCTTTTGGCCGAAGTAATAGCCACTAAGAAGGCTGTTTTCCATGACAAGAACTTCAACGGAATTAAGGCCGCAGGTTCGAAAGGTGGACTCGTCAAGGCTTGCAAGACTAGAGTGAGATCCCATGGGGGAACCACAGACTTTATCGGTGGATTTAAAAGGAAGATGCCTCGTAAAGAAGGTTTTGCACAACTTTGTAGATGCTTAGGAACCTATGCCATCACCCACATGAAAATGGGAGATGGCCACCAATTGCACCTTAACCGTAGAAGTGCTTGCTCCCTGTCGAAAGATTAACGAGAGGAAGTCCAGGATGGTCCGAATAATGACATTAAATGGGTCCAAGCCCTTATCTTTGGCCCAAATGGAAAAACGTTTCCATTTACTGTTGTAAAGTTTTCTGGTAGATGGCTTATGAGCCGCAACCAGAATGGCCTTAACGGGAGATGAGATACCGGGAGTCCTAGCCATTAATGGAACTGGATCAGCCAAGCCGCAAGCTTGAGGTTGACCAGGTTCGGTGTTGGGCAATCTGCGGGATGAGAGATCAGTTCTGGACTGGGATCCAGAATCCACGGAGGAGCCACACTGTGAGACCGCAGAAAGGGGAACCAGATCTGCCGAGGCCAGAATGGGGCTATGAGGATAACTCTGCTCCGCAACCGACAGGCTTTCTGAATGAATTTCATCATGAGTGGAAGGGGGGGGATAAGCATAAAGGAGCCCGGGAGGCCAAGCATGGACCAGAGCGTCTCTGGGGGTTTCCCCTCTGGGGGGAATTATTGCAAAGTACTCGCTGCATTTTGTGTTTAAAGGAGAAGCAAAAAGATCGCAGCGAGGCTGACCCCATTTGTGGAAGATCTGCTTTGCAACAGATGGATTCAGAGACCACTCGTACGGAGTGAGAAACACCCGACTTAGCTTGTCCGCTAATATGTTGGATCGTCCCGGGATGTGCGTGCTACCAGAAAACGGTTGGTGATCGCCCATTCCCAAACTCTCATGGCCTCTCGACACAGGGGGTAGGATCTGGTTCCTCCCTGTTTGTTTATATACCAGACTACAGACATGATGTCTGTCTGGATCGCAATAGTCCCCAGGGGAAGAAGGTCGTGGAGAGCTTGCAACGCCAAAAGCACCGCCCTCATCTCTAGGACATTGATATGCAATGTGGTCTCTAGGGGAGTCCACGTGCCTTGAACGGATCTGCCTGAACAATGCCCTCCCACCCGAGGCGAGAAGCATCCATGGTCAACGTGGCTTCGACCGGGGGGATCACAAATGGCCTCCCTTCTCTGAGTTCCCGCGCATGCAACCACCAAAGAAGGGAGTCCCTGCAAACTCTGCTCAGCGGTATCGGCGTGTTCAACGGGTGGAGCAAGAGGGACCATTGGACTTGAAGGGTCCATTGCAATATTTGCATTCGCAGACGGGCATGGAGGGAAAGACCGATCGCTGCTGCCATAGACCCTAGTGCCCTCAGGACTAACTCAGCTGGAGGAGAAGGACTCCGGAGAAGGGCTAACACCTGATAAGACAAGCTGTTCAGTCTGACTGATGTTAGAGTAGCTCGAGAGATTTGAGTATCCAACCTGGCCCCTATGAATTCCAGGGCTTGAGTGGGGCACAGGCAGGACATCTGCAGGTTTACTGGAATGCCTAGGTTGTGGGCTAGAGTCAGTGCGTAATCTCTCGCTACAGAGAGCTGATGCCTGTTGGTCGCGGTAAGGAGCCAGTCGTCTAGGTACGGGAAGACCTGAATGCCCTGAAGTCTCAGGTGGGCTGCAACCACCGCCATGACTTTGGTGAACACTCTGGGGGCTGAGGTGAGGCCGAATGGAAGAACCCTGAACTGATAATGACTGGCTCCGAGCTGGAAGCGGAGAAACCTCCTGGATCGTCTGTCCATTAAGATGTGGTAGTACGCATCCTTGAGGTCTATGGAGCACATCCAGTCGTTCTCCCGCAGAAGGGGGAGGACAGATTGAAGAGTGACCATCCGGAACTTTTCCTTGGGTATAAGCAGGTTCAGAGCGGAAAGGTCTAAGATGGGTCTGAGGTCCCCCGTTTTCTTTGGCACCAAAAAGAACCTTGAGTAATAACCCAATCCGGACTGATCTGGGGGGACGGGCTGGATGGCTTTTTTTCTTAGCAGCTTCAAAATCTCTGAAGCCGCTGCCTCCCTCTGATCGGGTGGGACATCGGGAAGGTGTCTGGTTTTGGGGGGAAGATTTAGGAAAGGAATGAAATAACCTCTGGAAATGATATGGAGCACCCACCGATCCATTGTAAGGGACTCCCAGTTTGACAGGTGCTCCGTCAACCGCCCCCCAACTGCCTCCAGAGAGGGACAGTCGGGCAAGCCCTCAGGGCTGTTGCGCGGGTCTGTCCAAGAAAGGTTCTCTAGACCCGAAATTACGCGGCCCCCCTCTGCCTCTGGGCCGGCGTCCACCTTGTCCTCCTCTGCCTCTAGAGGACGAGTGGTCCACAGCTGGATGGGATTGCTGAGACTTGCGGAACCACAGCTTCTTTTGCCCCTCTGATTCCTGGAGAAGGACCTTTGGGGACTAGAGAAGCGGACTCCGACGGCAGACAGCGTCTTCCCGTCCTTTTCGCTTTGGACCAGCATATCGCGAACGGTCTTGCCGAAAAGAGCAGAATCGTCAAAGGGGGCGTTCGTGAAGGACACCTTGAAGGGATCCGCGAAGTCGCAAAGACGGAGCCAGGCGTGACGTCGTAAGACGACCCCTGCTCCGCTGGCTCTAGCGGCTCCCTCCGAAGCATGAAAGAGGAGCCGCATAGACGTATTGGAGATGGATTTCAGAGTGGCCATTCGTGTCGTAAACACATTCCTGTCTCCGACCGACATGGACTCCTGGGGGGGCTGCAGCGTATTCCTTGATCAAGTCTCGCTGTAGCCTGATGGTATGTGCCATATAGTTCAGTGCCCTTATAGAAAAGGTCGCTGAAGCAAACATCCTTTTCCCAATCCGGTCCAACGCTCGAGATTCTTTATCTGGCGGGTGGACCAGAGAACTCTCCTGAGCGAGTTCTTTCTTGGTGGCCGCCGCCACCAACATGGCATCAACAGGGGATCCTTTGGCCCATGATTGCCTATCTGTGGGGGGGGCTCAGTATTTTATCGGGACACCTAGGAATTGGCTCCACGGTGTCGGGCTCCTTCCACGCCCTGGTGGTAATTAAGTCCACCAGGGGTCGGCTGGAGGGGAAACCCAGGAAGTAGATGGGCCTGCCTCAAATGCCTCCAGGAACACGGATTCATCAAGGGAAGGTTTTTGGGCAGACCACCCCCCTCTAATATGCAACATTTCCATGATGTCTCCAAAGGAGACATCTTCAGGGGGTGACCTTGGGGAACCCTCCCTATCATCTAAGTCTGTGTCGGTGGTAACGGACTCGGGGGAGTCCAGGTGCCTCCTTTTACACCGACGTTTCCGAGGAACCTCCTCGGTGGGGCTATCCAATGAGGGCTCGTCCATGGGTTGTTGTTCCTCAACAGGAACTAGCTGGAGGGCTTGGGCAGGCTGTCCCGATGGTCGGATGATGGAAGACAGACCCTCATACAGTGGGGGTATGGGTGGATCCGAAGCCCGAACCGGGGATCTGGAGGATCTCGACAGTACCCTCTCCACTACCTCAAAAGCCGAAGGAGAATCACCCTCGCCAGCCTCTGAGAGCAATCTCCTCGGCTCCGAGGAAGGGGTCGGAGCCGAAGCAGTTGGCGCCGAGAGAGAGGTGCGCTCCGAAGCCAACAGCTCCGAAGATACAACTCCCTCGGATCCGACGCTCAGCCCTCGGCCCAGAGAGCTCGGATCCGACAAGCTCGAGGGCATAGTCGGCGTTGAAGAGACCAGCGCCATCGGCGCCGACAATTCCCTGGGTCCGAATGGGCACGGATCCGATGACTCCGAGATCTGAAAACGAGCGGAGAAGGAGTGACTGGGGCAAACATGGGGGCCGCACTCCCCCCCAGAAGGGGGGGGCAAGAGCACCCCCATCTGCATTTGGGTCTGTAAGAACCGACGCATCATCCAATCCATATCTGCTTCGGAGATGCTTTTGGTTGACCTGGAAGAGGTAGTCGAGGCGGGCCGGGAGGGAGACCGATCTTCCTCCTCCAGCTCTGGTGAGAAGCTAGGTGAACGGAGCTGAGAGGAGAAGGATCCGGAGACCCCCGAAGGAGACTTAGTTATTTTTGCTGGCGGAGTCGAGGGGTGAGACTCGGCCCGCCTTTTATGGGATCTATGTCCCTCCTTATCCTTGTGCCTCTTCTCCTTAGTTGAGGAGGCACTAGTTTCCCCAGAGCTCAAACCCGAAGTGGGAGGTTGAGTCCCGGGTTGAGCTGAGGGAACAGAGGGCGCCGAGGCCGCTGAGGCAGCCGGAGCCCGAACGGGAGAGGAAGAAGAAGCTGACTCCTGGGGGAGCTTTCCCGCCAGGATCAACTTGTTTTTCCTATCCCGAAGTGCCCGGGGGTTAAAGGCCACACAGATCTGGCAGGCCTCTGAAAGATGGGCTGCCCCCAGGCACAAAATGCACTGAGTGTGGCCATCAGCTGGGGAAAGCTTGTGGCCACACTCAGTACATTTGGAAAAAATGGCCTTAGACCCTTCCGCCATGTTAAAACACTCACACACACACCCAAACGCTAAGGGGGAGGGGGAGTGACAAAAGAAAAACTAACTGTACCAGAAAAAATAAAACTAGCACTAAAAAGGGGTAGAAAAAGGTTTACTACCCCACACACACGATTTTGAAACTTTAGGATGAAGTTAAGATAGAAACGATCTCACCCAGCCAGGAGCTCTTCAAAGGGAAATCTTCCTCAGCCGCAGCAAAAAAACGATCTGGAGGTAATGTGGTTGGTAGCAGGGGATTATGGGTAGGGGAGGAGCTAGGAGCTCGGATCTTGGAGCTTGGTAAGCTGCCGGCTCGGATCCGAAGTCGGATCCGATACCACAGGTTGCAGAGCAAATGAAGTATCTACTTCAGATCCATAGGTAGGGGAGAGAGAGAGAGAAAACCAGGGACTGGAGGGAGGGAAACCAGGACTGCAACAGTGAATACACTCGAACATCTACATTTATGGTAAGTGTACACAACTGTACTATGTTCTTCGTGTTTCACTGCTGCAGTCATCACACTTGGGTGGATTCTCAAAGCTGAAGAATGGTGGAGGTAGTCAAGAAGAGTTAGGGCTGGCTAGTATGACTTGCAGGACTGCTGCAGCAAATCCTGCCCTGGATTTGGAAAAAGATAGGCAGGTTGTAATGCTTGGTGAAGGTGTGTACAGAACTCCAGGTAGCAGCCTCCAGGATATCCCTGGTAGGGACTCTCCTGAGAAATGCTGTAGAGGTAGATGTTGCCCTAGTGGAATGTGTTCTGACCCCCTGAGGGGTTGGTTTCCTATGGTGCTTATAGCAGAAATGGATACAGTGTACTATCCATTTGGAAATGGTTCATTTTGAAATGGCCTTGCCCTCTGCCCCTGTTGCAAAGCTGACTAGTAACTGGTCAGATTTTCTGAAGGGCTTAGTCCTATCAAGGTAGAATCTGAGCTGTCAGTGCACGTCCAAAGAGTGCAGGATCCTTTCCCATTTATTTTAAGGATTAGGGAAGAAGGTTGGCAAATGGATGGATTGATTGAGAGCCACACTGGACACCACTTTGGGCATAAACGAAGTTTTAGTCCTGAGGGAAACCCTGTCAGCATGGAAAATAATGAAGGGTTCCACAGCCATGAGTGCTTGTAGCTCAGACACTCTTCTAGCTGAAGGGATGGCTAAACGCAAGGCTGTTTTCCAAGACAGGAATTTTTAACTCTGCTAGTGCAGCAGGTTCAAAGGGGGGAAGCGTGACCTTTTCCAGTACAAAGTTAAGGTCCCAAGCAGGGGTGGGTGCTCTCCTTGGTGACCTTAACTTGTTTGCCCCTCTCAGGAACTGTTTGATAAGAGCGTGCGAGAAGAGAGGTGGCTCAGTGTTGTAATGAGCAGAAATGGCTGAGGCATGTATCTTAATGGAAAAGAAGGACAGGCCGTTGTGGAGTAGATCTGCTAGGTAATCCAGGATAAGAGGTAGAGAAGGCAGTGTTGTGTCCTCTCCTTTAGAATGAATCCATGAGCAGAATCTTTTCCACTTATCAGCATAGGATTTTCTTGTACTGGGTCTTCTGGCTTCAAGAATGACGTCCAGCACTTGTTTGCTTAAGGTTGCTGGCGGAGAATTCAAGGAATAAGCCAGGCTGCAAGATTTCGGGTTTGCAGTTGTGGATGCAGAATCTGTCCCTCCTGCTGAGAGAGGAGGGTTGGATTCTGGTGTAGGTGCCAGGGTGGCACCGATGTCAAGCTGCGCAGGACTGGGTACTAGTGCTGGCGTGGCCAGTCCGGGGCAATCAGAATTGTCCTTGGTCTGTCCTGCTTTACCTTAAGTAATACTCTTGAAAGGAGGGGCAGAGGGGGAAAGGCATAGATTGAGAGATTTACCCACTGAAAAGATATGGCATCCACTTTCCAGGCCCTGCTGTGAGGATTCTTCGTGCAGAATTTGCTGAACTGGTGGTTGTAGGGGGAGGTAAAGAGATCCATCTCTGGGGTCTCCCATTTCTGAATCAGAAGGTTGAAGGTGCTGTGCTCCAATTGCCACTCATGTGGGTCTAGGAGATTTCTGCTTAAGTCATCTGCCAGTAAGTTTTGTTTGCCTGGCAGGAATTGAGCTTGCAGAGGGACTTGAATGTCCATGGCTGTGTTCCACAGGGCCATGGCTAGCCTGCAGAGTAGGTAGGAATGGGTTCCCCCCTGCTTGTTGATGTACCGCATATAACTGTGGTGTTGTCTGTTTTTCTTAGCAGTTGTCCTGGAAAGATTAGGGATCTGAAAGCTGTCAGGGCATTCAGTACAGCTAGCATCTCTTTTTGGTTGATGTGCAGATGAATTTGACTTGGGCTCCAGTGGCCCTGAACACATTTTCTGTCCATGTGTGCCCCCCAGGCATAGCCTGATGCGTCTATGGTTAGGGTCTGGGCGGCTTGGGGTTGAGTAAATGGCAGTCCCTTGTTGTGGTTGCATGCTTCTGCCCACCAGAGGAACTCGGTCCTTAGACAGGGCGTGATAGGAATGACGGTTTCCAGGTCCTGAGAATGTTGGCACCAAAGACTTAAGTACCACTGGAGTTTCCTCATATGCAGTCTTGCATATGGAATCAGCAGTATACATGAGGCCATGAACCCTAGGGCTTGCAGTATTTTTCTTGCAGATAGCTGGGGTTCTGGTGGCCATTTGTTTGAAGTAGTCTGCCAGATAGACTTCTTTTGCTGAGGTGAGGAATGCTATCTGGTAAGTTGTGTCCAAGCTTGCTCCCAGGAATACAATCTTTTGACTGGGTACCAGTTTTGATTTCTTTTCATTGATGGTGTACCCCAAGGAAGTGAGAAGGTTTTTCACAAATGTCAGGTACTGCAGCAGCAATTCCTGACTGTCCGCCTGAATCAGGCAGTCGTCCAACTACCGGTACATTTGGATATTTCTCTGCCTGCAGTATGTAATGGCTGGAGTCGGGCATTTTGTGAATACTCTGGGCGCAGTAGATAAGCCAAAGGGAAGTGCAGAGAACTAATAATGCATATATCCTGCCCTGAAACCTAGATACTTCCTGCATGATTCCCTCATGGGGATATGCAGATAGGCTTCCTTTAAGTCTAGGGTGATGAACCAGGTATCCTTGGCTAGCATAAGAAGAAGCTGTTGCAGGGTAAGCATTTTGAATTTTGGTACCACCAGGAAGGTGTTGAGAATGGAAAGATCCAGGATTGGGTGGGCAAGAGTCCTCTTTCCTGGGTACCAGGAAGAGTCTGGAGTAGAATCCTTGACCCTTCTGTTCGACTGGAACTGGATGAGTAGCTCTGATATTGAGTAGGGAAACTACTTGGTTTTGAGCCTCTGCCCACTGGCTTGGAGGAAAGTCTGGAAAACCTGCTTGGTGATGGCAGTGAATGGAAGTAAAATTTGTATCCCAATGTTGGGGACCCAATGGTCCTGAGTGATGGACATCCAGTTATTTGCATGAAGGGCAAGTTTTCCGCCTCGGGGCACAAGCAATTGGGCAGGGCTGGGGAGTGGAGTAAAGAAGTTATTGTGAGCTTTTTCCGTAAGGAGGTGGCTTACCACTCCCTGCTTTAAGGGTGGGGGCACTCCATTGCTTAGATCTCTGCATGCCCTGAGACTGTAGTCTGGGTGGTCTGTTTCCCCTGGGTATGGTTTGTGAAGGACTGGAGGGGGCTGTAAAGGACCAGTGTTTGGACGAGCAATGCCTACTGAATCTAGGGAGTTGCACTTGTAAGAATTCTTTAACAGTCTGCATAGACTTAGCTTTTTCTTCCATCTTTTTAAGAACCTCTTCTGCTTCGGTGCCAAACAAACAGTCCTTATTCAAAGGAGCGTCTAGTAACTTTGATTTGACACGGTCTGGAAAGGTCTGCTCCTTCACCCAAGCATGTCTTCTCAGTACAGAGCCAGTGAGAGCTGCCTGGCAAGATGCTTCTAGGGCATCAAAGCCACACTGCAAAGTATGCTTGCTGACTTGGCTTGCAGAGTGCATAAGCTCCTGCAATTCTTTATTTTCTGCACAGTCTGAAAATGTTGCCACTTTTTGTTTAATAAGTTCCATAATATGTTGCTGGTACTTCACCATGTGAAACTGACAATGAAATGCCCTACTCCCTGGACTACATGAAAAGAGACATGGAAGAACTCTCTGATCATGTAGCCCAGGCTGGTATGACTCTGACCCTGAAGAGCATCCTGCCCTCACCAAGAATGATACCTCAGTATAAAAAAAAAATGATCAATTTCAACAATTGGCTAAGCTTCTGGTGTCATTCAAAGGGGATCCAGTGTCTGTCAGCCTGGGACGACATGATCAACAAGCCGCGTTGTTTCTCAAGAGACGGCTTGCACCTGTCACCCCTAAGCTTTCAAATACTGGCCAAGGCTCTTGCTGCTCCCATAGTGCCTTTTTTAGGCAAGGCTCAAAAGTCAAACACACCACCGTAAACAGCACAATTAACAAAAAACTGAGGGTTATGCTACTCAACACCAGGAGTTTAAATCTCAAAATGCATGTGCTCGAAGCACTGCTCAGTATGGAGAACGTCGACATCTGTGCAGTAACTGAAACCTGGTTCAAGGCTCCAGACAGCACACCAGCACTACCGGGCTACAACTCCTACCACACATTTCGGCTACAGAACACGGTCCGAAACACAAAAGGAGGGGGTGTATTCATATTCATCAAGGATACCTACACCTCCAGGTTAGTGGCGCAGCATGACACCTCTGAGATCATCCATATGCAACTAACATCAGGCAAATCTGCAATGCAAATTGTGGCCTGCTACAGATCACCCTCCATGACCCAGGACCACCACTCCACCTTTTTGGAGACACTGGAAAACATGAAGGTCCTACCAAACACCCTGACATTGGGCGATTTCAATTACCCTACCACTCACTGGGAAAACTGCTTGAGTACAAATTCCCAGGCCCAGCGCTTCCTGGAATTCATCAACTCAGACCCCCTGGATCAGCTGGTAAACTCCCCTACCAGAGGTGAAAACATATTGGACCTGGTCATCACCAACATGGGCGACAGGTGTTCCACTCTGGAGGTCAACCCATCACTGGTTAGATCAGACCATAAACTAATCACTCTGGATGACCACACCCCACCACCACCCCCAACTAAGGAAACCACAGTAAAAAACTTTTCTAAAGGAAACTTCACCTTAAGTTTCACAGCCCCCATGCTACAGGATAACGCTGCCCAAGATGCAAAAACCTTTACAAATGCACTCTATGAGCACCTACAAGGATGCATGGAATGTGCCATCTCTAGCAAAACCAAGACTCACTCCTCTAAGAGAAGGAAACCAGTTTGGTGGACCCCTGCAATAAACAGGCTGTACAATAGGAGGAGGAAACTAGTTCGGAAAAAAAGCAAATCCCAAGAAGGAAAGACATCCCTGATCAGTATCAATAAGAAACTGAGGTCCCTCATGAAATCATCCAAGGCTAACTTCGAAAGTAAAATAGCCAAGGATTCAAAAGATAACCACAAAGCCTTCTTTAGCTATGTTAAGAATCTAAGTGGCAACTCGCAGATATGCACTGAACTAGTGCAAAATAGCACAAAATATACTGAACCTACTGATACTGCCAACATCCTGGCAGATAGATTCAGTGCAAACTTCACCCCCCTCTCACTTCCAAAAGGGCCCACAACAATACCAGAAAAGTGTAGTGACCCAAAAATCACAGACGCACAGGTGAAAACAGCCCTTTCAAAAGCCAAAAACACAGCGTCAATGGGACCAGATGGTGTCCCAGGCTGCGTCTTGCACGAACTACAGAACAAACTAAACCCCACCTAAACACACTGTTCAACCTCAGCCTCTCCACAGGCTACGTGCCTATAGAATGGCACACAGCAACGGTTATTCCTCTCCACAAAGGAGGGGCCACAACTGACCCTGCTAACTATCACCCCATAAGCCTGATTAGCCTGGTCTGCAAGGCTATGGAGCGCATCATCATGGAACTCATTAACAAAGACATTGGGAACCTCCAAACACTTGACCCAACCCAGATTGGCTTTTTTTAAGGGCAGATCATGCCTACTAAACCTGGCTGACTTCTTCGAGACAGTCACCAAGGCCATAGACGAGGGAAAGGTGGTTCACACAGCCTACCTTGACCTCGCCAAGGCTTTCGACACCATTCCCCACTCAGGTATTACAGAAAAACTCACCAGCCTGAACATAACCCCCTACGTCATGAGATGGGTTGTCAACTGGCTTACAGACAGAACTAACACGGTAAGAATAACGGGCTCCAGGTCAGACTCTAAACCAGTCACAAGTGGTGTCTTGCAAGGCTTGGTCCTGGGACCCCTACTGTTCAGCATATACTTCTCAGAAGTAGAGGCAAACACAGGAGGACTATGGCTAACCAAGTTCGCCGATGACTGCAAGCTGGGAGCCATAAATGACTCTCCGGCTGACACGGACATCCTCCAAAAGGGCCTTACTGAGACGGACACCTGGTGTCACAGTCATGGTCTCAAGCTAAATGCCAAAAAATGCATAGTCATCCCATTTGGGAAAAACAAAACACCCACGAATTACCACATAGGTGGCAGCTCCCTTAATACAGAAGAGGTAATAAGAGATTTGGGGACCCAGGTAGATGGTAATCTCTCCTCTGACAATCATATTGCCAAAGTAGTTAGGAAATCCTTCTATGTGGCCCATCTAATTACTAAAGGGTTCGCATCTTGAAATAAAGAGGTTATAGTGCCCCTCTACTCGTCACTCATTAGAACCATCCTAGAGTACAATGCCCCATTTGGGATGTACCTCACAAGACACTTCCAACAGCTGGAAAGACCACAAAAGTACCTCAATAAGAGGATTACTGGTTTCAAACATATGTCCTATGCAGCCCGACTGAAAAAACTCCAGCTGTACTCAGTGGCATATCGCTTACTCAGAGGTGATCTCTGCCTGACTTACAAAGCCATGTCCAACTCAGAATTGATGGACATGCTCCACCTAAAGAAATCCAAGTTACTGCGAGCCATGCGCTCCAGTGAGCTAAACCTCGCCACAACAATAAACAGAACATGCTGTAGGGATAGATTCCTGTCACAGAGAATCCCCATGCTTTGGAACAAAATTCCAAATTACATCAGGCAGAGCCCCTCACTAACACTCTTCAAGAGAAACCTTGACGAGTGGATGGGTAACATAAAATACACCCCTGGAATCACTTCATTGGCTCTGTTTGACAGAGGATCAGTTAATTAATCAATGGGGTGGCGAAAGCCGACACACTCTGGCTAGGCTTATAAATGCCCCTAGGGCAGATAGCCTAGAACCTACCTATGAACCTATATACCTTCTTATCCCACCTGTCCAAAGCTCTGGAATCCCTGTCCGAAGGGGTGGGATTCTTGGCTGTAGTAGCCTTGATACATTTAGGCCCCTGAAAAATGATCTCTGGGTCAGCTGTAGGATTCTTGAAAAGAAATTTGTGAGTGTCAGGTACTCTGTAGTACCTGTCTGGTTTCCTAGGGGCAGGAGGTAAAGTGTCAGGAGTAAGACTGGATTCCATAAAAGCATAATCCACAACAGCCAGGACAGGGGTATTGCTAAGGGCCTGTGTTGACGCAACTCTAGAAATTCTTTGAGTCTCTTTTTGGACCGAGGATAGTCTTGTCAATCCCAGTGGAAATGCTCTCGTAAGATATGCAAGGTTTCACCAAAAGAAAAATCCTCTGGAAGGAAAGCAGAGGGAATGGCTTCCTCTGCATCTGAACCCTCATAAGCAGATAAGGGTATGTCTTCATAATCAGAAATTTCAGAGTCATCAGACTCCTGGTCCGTAGAAGCTGAAGGGGACTGGACTCTGTCTCTTAGCAGGGGAAGGCTGACTTCCCCTAATCAGTGTAATAAGGTCTTCAGCCATTCTAAGCATTTGTTTTTGTGGCATGGGAGCATGTGCTTTAGTCGTCGTTTTTTTAGGCATAGTGCGTACTCTGGGCTTAAGAAACTCGGTAGTTTTGGTTAAAAAAGAAGTCATCAGTTTTAGTCGAACATCGGTTGAGCAAATAACTGCCTCAGAAGCTGTGCCTGCTTAGCAGCTCCGGACCCATCCAAGGTAGAGACATCCGCTGGTTCCATAGTTGAAGAAGAATCTCGCAGCATACCGGACTCTGAATGGGTCTCAGTAGAGGCCTGCAAATCCACTGAAGTGGGCATCAGGGGCTGCGAAAGTGCCTCACTGAGTACCGACGGACTGGTGACTAGCTTAACGGAAGCGTCATCTGCAGTTTTGGACCTATGCGGTCTGTCTTTATCTTTACGTTTTTTTGAAATATCGGTAGTTGGATGGCTTACCGAAGCCATTTCAGAACACAGATATCGAGAGCAAAAGAATTCAGCGACAAGGAGAGCCTGACGACGAATGGTTCAGGCGTTAAATAAGGCACAAAACCGACAGCAAAGGACATCGTGGTCTGGGCCTAAACAGGTGATGCAGTAAGAATGAAACTCTCTGTGAGGTATTTGCTTTCCAAAGGCAAGACAATTAACTTTTTCTGACATTGGCTAGAGCAAGAAAAAAGGATCCCCAACGGGGTACTTAGCTTTAGAAGACATCAGGATTATTAATTTCATAAACTAAAATTCAGGTAGCGGCCGACCGGCACTTGCAAACTGCTTCTGCTTCAGGCTCCTCTGCAAGAAAGACTGGTGTAATGGGGTCGGCTGCCTGTTTTTATACCCCTGACGTGACGTCAATCCTGGAGTGACAGCATCTGACACAGAAATACTAAGTCTCTGGTATTCGGACCGAGGGCTACCTGCAGGCAAATAACCCAAGTGTGATGACTGCAACAGTGAAACACGAAGAAAGTACAGTTTTGTACCTACCATAAATGTAGATGTTCGAGTGCTATTACAGCTGCAGTAATCACAGATGGGTTCTCTGCCGTCAGGCGGGTCCTCGGTCGGCCGAATTCCAAAGTCTAGGTCCGGCGTCGGTTGCTGTCGCCTTCTTTCCTGACGTCAGTGCGACAGGGGTATATAAGACACAGCCGACGCCATTTTCTTCAGTCTTTCTTGCCCCAGATGTCAGGTGCCCCCAGAAGGAAGGCAATACATAAATTATATATATAATCATGCAATGCAATATAATCAAAAATCAGTAGTTGCAAGCAAATACACCATAGAAGGATAACCCAATCAGGTTGTATGAGGAGGTGTTAGCCACTAGGCCTTTACCAAGAGGGGAAGGAGGGAGGGAAACCTGTACTGCAGCTGTAATAGCACTCGAACATCTACATTTATGGTAGGTACAAAACTGTACTATGTTCATCGTGCATACAGCTGCAGTAATCACAGATGGGTAGAATCCCAAAGCTATGCACAGGGTGGTAGGCACTAGGTGGAACTGGGAAGAGCCAGAATGCCCTGCAACACAGCAGTGGCAAAGCCTGCTCTAGTTTTGAAGTATAAAGGCAGGTGGTAGTGTTTTGTGAAGGTATGCACAGAACTCCAAGTGGCTGCCTCCAAAATATCTCTGAGGAAGGCTGTAGAGGTAGCTGTGGCCCTTGTGGAGTGGGATCTGATGCCTGTAGGAACAGATTTGCCATGAAAGGAGTAACAAAACCGTATGCAGTGGCCTATCCATTTTGAAATTGTCTGTTTGGAAATTGGCTTCCCTTGAGCTCCTACAGCATAGGACACAAAGAGTTGTTCTGATTTCCTGAAAGGCTTTGTTCTGTCCAAATAGTAACGTAGCTGTCTATGGATGTCTAAGGAATGTAGCAGCCTTTCCCCTTTGTTTTGAGGATTGGGGTAAAAGGTAGGTAAGTGTATGGCCTGATTTAAAGCTACCCTGGATACTACTTTAGGCATAAATGACGGGTTGGTTCGTAGGGAAACCCTGTCCTGATGGAAGATGAGAAAGGGCTGCACAGCCATGAGGGCTTGTAGTTCTGAAACCCTACGAGCTGAGGTAATGGCCAGAAGGAAAGCTGTTTTCCAGGACAAATATTGCAAATCTGTTGAGGCAGCTGGTTCAAAGGGGGGCAATGTTAATTTTTCTAGAATGTAATTAAGATCCCAGGCTGGTATTGGTTGTTTCCTTGGAGGTCTTATATTCTTAGCCTCTCTGAGGAACTGTCTTAAGAGTGGGTGAGAGAATAAGGGTGGATCAGTGTTGTATTCTGCAGAAATGGCTGAGGCATGAATTTTGATGGAGGAAAATGAAAGTCCACTGTTCAACAGCTCAGCTAGATACTGTAATGTCTGAGGCAAATTCAGTTTTCTAGGATCCTGGTCTTTTTCTCATTCCAAGCAAAACCGTTTCCATTTTGCAGAGTAAGCCTTTCTAGTAGATGGCCTTCTGGCCTCCAAAATGACATCCTGTACCTCTTTGGAGAGTAGGGTCTGTCGTGGTGTTAAGGAATTTTCCATGCAGCCAGATTGAGTGTTTTCAGTTGACTGTGAAGAGTTTTGTAGCTGTGCTGAGTCAGTAGAAGAGGCATTAGAGGTAGGGTCCAGGGAGGAGTATGTGTTAGGCTCCTCAGGAGTGGGTACCAGTGTTGTCTTGGCCAATCTGGAGCAATCAGTATCATCTTCGGTCTGTCTGCTCTTGCTTTCAAGAGCACCTTGGGCAGAAGAGGCAAAGGTTGGAAGGCATAAACTGTCCGTGCTGCCCAACTGAAAGAAAGGGCGTCTACTCTCCAGGCCTTTGGATGGAAGGTCCTTGTGCAGAACTTTGTCAATTGATGATTCCTGTGGGAGGCAAAGAGATCTATGTCTGGCCTTCCCCACGCTTGGATTATCTTTGTAAACACTTGAGGATGCAACTTCCATTCGTGTGGGTCTGTCATATTTCTGCTTAGATTGCCTGCCAGCATGTTTTCCAATCCTGGCAGGTACTGTGCTTGAAGTTTGATTTGCCATTCCAGAGCCAAGTTCCAAAGTGACATGGCTAGCCTGCACAGGGGCTATGAATGTGTTCCTCCTTGTTTGTTTATGTACCACATTACTGTGGTGTTGTCTGTTCTTATCAATAATTGCCCTGGATGCAGGAGGTCCTTGAAAGCTGTAAATGCATTTACCACTGCTAGCATTTCCTTTTGATTGATGTGAAGGTGCTTTTCCTTTTGGGACCATTTGCCCTGAATGCACCTGTCTGTCATGTGTGCCCCCCAGGCGTAGTCTGAGGCGTCTGTTGTGATGACTTGATTTGCTTGAGGCTTGCAGAATGGTAGACCTGTGTTTGTTTGGCATGCTTGGGCCCACCATAGAAATTCCTGTTGCAAACATGGGATTATTGGTATTATTGTTTCCAAACTGTAGCTGTGTTGAGACCATAGGTTTTTTAGGTACCATTGAAGTTTCCTCATATGCAACTTTGCACATGGGATTAGAAGAATGCAAGATGCCATGAAGCCCAGAGCCTACAGGATTTTCCTTGCAGTTAGCCTGGTACGATTTGCTAGTATTGTGAAGTACTGAGTTAGTTGCCCCTGTTTTTCTGGCATAAGATAGGCCATCTGGGTGTTTGTGTCCAAGTTGGCACCCAGGAAAGTTATTTTCTGAGATGGTGTTAGCCTGGATTTCTCTTTGTTGACTGTGTATCCCAGAGAATTCAATAACCGTGTTACATAAGCCAGATGTTCCAGAAGTATGTGTTTGCTGTCCGCTTGGATCAGGCAGTCGTCCAAATAAGGGTAAATTTGCATCCCTTGAATTCTGCAGTAGGCAATTACTGATGCCAGGCATTTCGTGAATACTCTGGGTGCAGTAGATAAGCCAAAGGGCAATGCAGAGAATTGATAGTGGATTGAACCTGCAAGAAATCTGAGGTATCTTCTGCAGCTTTGTCTGATTGAGACATGCAGGTATGCCTCCTTGAGGTCCAATGTTACCAGCCAAAACTCCTTGCCCAGCATGGGAAGAAGCTGCTGTAAGGTGAGCATCTTGAATTTTGGCAGTAGAAATGTGTTTAGGATGGATAAGTCCAAAATGGGTCTCCAGTTGGTTCCTTTCCTTGGTACCAGGAATAGTCTGGAATAAAACCTTGACCTTGTTCGTGAGTAGGTACCTCTTGAATAGCTTTCATGTCCATGAGCTTTGAAATTTGTATTTGAGCCTCTGCCCTTTGATTGTGTGGCAGGTTCGGCATGCCTCTCATTTTTGGAAGAGTGTGAAAATGAAATCTGTAGCCTCTGTTTATAATGTCCAGGATCCATTTGTCTGTTGTGATAATATGCCAATTTCTTGTAAATAATGCCAGCTTTCCTCCCAAGGGTGTTGCCAGCTGAGACTTGCTTGGCATGAAAAGGGGAAAGTCATTGGTTTTGTTTCCTGTATTGTTGTGCGCTGTCTTCACCACCTCTTGGTGCTGGAGTTTGCCATTGTCTGCCTCTATATGATCCTTGAGATTGTCCTCTGCCCCTTGTGTGCCTGTATCTACCTCTTTGGGGTTTGTCCGTGGCTGGAAAGGACCAGTTTTTTGAAGGCCAATTTCTGCTAAAACGTGGTGGTTGAACCTGTAGAAAAGCTTTGACAGTTTGCATAGATTTAGCTTTTTCTTCCATTTTCCGTAGTATCTCCTCAGCATTAGTACCAAATAATACATCCTTTTGTAAAGGAGCATCTAGTAGTTTAGCTTTAACATGATCAGGCAAGGTTTGTTCCCTAAGCCAGGCATGTCTACGAATGACTGATCCTGTAACAGCAGCTCTACTTGAGGCCTCTAGAGCATCATAGCCACATTGTAAGGTGTGTTTACCCACTTGTTTTGCACTATGCATCATATCCTGCAACTCCTTCAAATCTGGTTGTTCAGGTTGTGACATTTTATTCCTTAATTGTGATAACAGAAACTGCTGATATTTAAGCATATGGAACTGACAATTTAAGGCCCTCATGGCTAGGGTGGCCGAGGTATATACCTTTTTCCCCACCTTTCTAAGGATCTAGACTCTCTTTCGGATGGTAGTGGATTCTTAGCAGTAGAGGCCTTCATTCCCTTGGGGCCTTGAGAAATGGTTTCAGGGTCAGCATTATGGCTTTTGTAAAGAAATTGGTGAGAGTTAGGAACTCTGTAGTACCTATCAGGCTTGACTGGGGCAGGAGGCAGGGAATCCGGATTAAGGCAAGCCTCCGAGTAAACATCATCAAGTATGTCCAAGACAGGAGGTATCGCCAGAGGTCTGTGCTGAGGTAGCAAAAGGAATTCCCTAAGTCTTTTCTTGGAATCAGAAAAGTCTTGGCCTTCCCAATGGAAGTGTTCCCTCAAGGTATGCAAGGTTTCCCCAAAAGAAAAATCCTCTGGGGGACATACAGAAGGAATGGACTGCTCTGCATCAGAATCTTCAAAAGGGGAGTACGAGTGTTCCTCTTCATCAGAATGTTCTGAAATAATGGAGCCCTGGTCAGAAGAGGGAGAATCTTCCTCCACTCTGGGTCTCTTGTCCGGAGGGGATTGGGAACCCCTGATAAGAGTAATTAAATCCTCAGCCATTTTTAGCATCTGCTTTTTAGGCATGGGGCCTGGAGATGGGCCCTGTGCAATAGGCCTCTTGGGATGCATGGCTGATTTGGACTTAGTAAATGAAGACACCATGGGTGGAAGTGGACCTGTCCACATTAGGAGGCTCAACACTCACAGTGGCTTCGGTAACTGTAGTCTGGGTATGGGCCGAGGCACCTGCAGTCTCGGTTACAGAAGACACCGCCAGAGAAGTGTTGTCGGTAGTCAGGGGCTGCGTAGGCGCCTCGCTGAGAACCGGACCACGTGTAGCCGGTTTTGGCGTGGTGTCGGTGGAGACCGCGGACCTCGCGTGTCGGTCTTTGTCCTTGCGTTTTTTGGACAAAACGGTAGTCGGAGTCTCCGAGGACATTTTATAATCAAAAGCTTTACCAAAAAAGTGCTGGGCGAACTTCGCCCGACGCTTAATAGTGCGTTTATTGAAAGTAGCGCAAAAGCGACAGCCCGAGACGTTGTGGTCTGGGCCTAAACAGGGAATGGAAATCCTTATGTGGTATTTGCTTCCCACAAGAAATACAATTGTTAACTTTGTCTGACATCGGTCTGAGGCAAGAAAAGTTTCAACGGGATACTTAGCTTTAAAGAAGACTTCGGTTTCCAAATTTTCGTAATTTCAGGAGCTGGCCGACCGGCACTTGCAAACTGCTTCTGCTTCGGGCACCGCACGGCAAAAAAGACTGAAGAAAATGGCGTCAGCTGTGTCTTATATACCCCTGTCACACTGACGTCAGGAAAGAAGGCGACAGCAACTGACGCTGGACCTAGACTTTGGAATTCGGCCGACCGAGGACCCGCCTGACGGCAGAGAACCCATCTGTGATTACTGCAGCTGTATGCACGATGAACATCATATGCAAGTTACACTGGCATCTGATTAAAATGAAGACTGAAGAACAGATACAAACAAATAGGATATTCATTATGAGAGAGTGGGATATTAAGTGAAACAAAACATTTAAAACATTTCTCTTGCCTGTCATTTATTCATTTTCCACAAGAATATCAATAAACAGTACATGAAAATATTTTTAGCCCAAGTTACTAGGTCATACATTTTTTTCTAACGCATTTACATTCACAGAAATTTTGCAGAGGATTGACATGTTTGTTTTTTTCCTGAAAGATAAATAATTCAGTTAACACCTAACAGACTGAGGTGGCATACCTTCAGATGGCACATGGTTTTTCTGAGAAGTTCGTCTCCTCAGTGCTCAAGAAGAATGGGGGTCTAAAACGGTGGCAACTTGCTCACTGAAAGATGTAGGGAAGTGGGGTGTTTTCATAAGTATGTCAGCAAGAGGAATGCAACAGCTGAGGTTCAATACTTTTAAGGTTAATGTGGAAAGCCATACGGCTGCCTTGCATGTTAACTGGGAGCCAGTTAGTTTTAACTAAACTTATACCATGGAGGTGTTCTTCCCAGAAACAGAAATGAACCAATAGGCTTTATCTATTTATTTATTTGTTTGCTTGCAGTTTGAAAAAGTTCTGTATTATCAGGTGGTTTGAGGGATATAACATATTTTAGCTTTGGGAGTAAGAGGTTAAAGTTTACAGTTTTCCTTTTTTCCAGAGTTAGCAGGTTGTTAACTTATTGTTAAACTCTACATGTTGAAGTACCCTGTCCACAGCAGACTCAGCAGAAATGTAAAACACACAAGTATTTCTGTTTGCGGATTTGAACAATGGATGCATTTAGTTTGTCAGTGACAATTGTACAACCTTATCTTATAGGGGCTTACAGAATAACGTAGGTGTTTTCTGAGATGTTATTATGAACTTTTGTGCAAGCAGCCAATTGCAAACATAATTTAAAATAGTTTAAATGGCTTTCCAAATGATAAAGGATGAGGTATCTATCTTTAAAAGAATATATTCTGCAATGAGTTGTATGCATCAACTTAAAGGTCTTTGGGAAGATTGTTAATTGTGACAAAAAAGTAGTTGAACAGACCCTCAAGGGAATCCTACCTTTGATGTAGCAAAAGTACTAGTAGTTGCTGTCAGATAAGATTTGGAAGGTGTGCTCTGAAAGACAAATGCAGAACCAAAATAAAATTACTTCTATGTAAATCTGAACATGTTTACTATAAAAAAATAGCACAGCTTGTTTTTTTTAAAAAGCTACTTCACTTGTAAAGCCTGTACTCTTCAACGTACTTAGAAGATGGTGAACTACAGATTCAAATGGAAAATTTAAATCAGTAAAATGTTTTGACTGACTGCACTGCCGTTAAAAGTGCTAAAACCCTTACAAAAGCCAAACTAGCATTGAGTGAGCTGTACTTATAAAACTGTTCATGCATTTGGTTTTATAATACGTTTTCAAGAACACTATTATGGGTAGCTCGTTAGCAATTGGACTACGGCCTGTGGGAAAGGAAGGAAAGGAGACTTTAAGCAGTAAAATAATACGAGCAATCTTCAAATTTGGGAGCAGTATTCCAGAAGGGTGCGTGTCATACTTTAGGCATTTTGTGATTAGCCATTTTTAAAAGGGTGCTATCAATTTTTCTAACATCTTTTTACATTGCTGTAACCAACTACTTTGAAGTGAAATGGTGATACTGATAAAAGGGAGTTCAGGGGTCTACTATGTGGTGATGAAAAGTTTGGCATAGTTTTACTTAGGCAAATTACCTGAAGAGACATGAGCTCTAATTTCATTTTACAAACATAAAACTAAAGTTATCAATGTTTTTATCTGACTGATTTGAGTACCAGATCATTCGTTCAATGCTTCCAAAATAATTTTGGTTGAAAGAATATGGATTGATTTTTCACTCCAATAAATGTGGATTCAACTGTATCAGTAGCAGTTTTACAGATATAGGTATGCCTGATGCACAGACATATTCCATGAATCTTTATTCCATTTATTTCAACTCTGATCCCTTTCATAAAGTTGGGCATTTATTCAAACATAAAAAAGAAGTTATGTCTTACAATAACGTTCCATCTGTGTTGTCGATCTTCACATATCCTTGACTGTGGGTTTGGTTCCGAATCTCGGAACCAACTCGGCCATTATTTCCTCTCGTACATTCCAAAAACTCTCGGGTTTAGCTTTTACCCATAATGCTCCTCTCAGTATTACCTCAGATCGAGTTCACACAAGACAGTGGCAGACAGTAATAACAGAACAGAGACCACATCTGTATTCATAAAAATAAAAAAACAATCTATTGGGATAGATCTGTTCCACCAAGAAGCTAGAAAAGCAGGGGGAAGGAAGATGGGAATGTCAAGGATAAGTGAAGGTAGACAGCACAGATTAAGAAGTTATGTACCTACCATAACGTTCCATGTTAGTTGTCTTCATATCGCCTTCTTTCTTGCTATTTGGGGATTGGAGCCAATCCTCGGCTCCGACTCGGCCATCTTCAATAGCTCGAGAGCTGTTTACTAGCTCGAGGCTACCCCTTATCCCATAATGCCTAGCGATAGCTACCCAGATCTCGTTTGAAATAGCTAAACCAGACATGAGAGAGAAACCAGTTATCAAAAAACTGGTTGTTCCATGCATTCTAATATCTAGAATAGGTTAGGAAGACCTGGCCAAAAGAATAACAATAAAAGAATACTCAGCCAGTGAAAAAAAAGGAACTCCTATCACTCCACTAGGACGGGGGATGGAGGGAGGGATGCAAGAAAGAAAGCGAGATGAGGACAACTAACATGGAACGTTATGGTAGGTACATAACTTCTTAATGTTGTCTATCTCGCCTTCATTCTTGCTGTTTGGGACAGCGTCCCTAGCACCTAACACCCTGGGTGGCTCAGTGGAACAGACTCTTCAGAACAGTGGAACCAAAGTCAGCTCTGCTCCGGGAGACCATATCCATCTTGTAATGAGAAATAATGTTGTGAGGGTTTGCCCACGTGGCAGCTGCACAGATGGAATCCATGGGCAACCTAGACTGAATGGCTACGGAGGTGGCTAACGCCCTAGTAGAATGACCTTTCGGTTTAATTGGTAACTCTTTGTTCCTTAACTGATAAATAAAAGTAATAGTGTGGGACAACCATCTGGATAAGGTCACCTTGGAAACTGGGAGACCTTGTCTGTTTAAGGAATAAAAAAGGAATAATTTGTCCGACTTTCTTATTTCTTTAGTTCTGTGCAGGTAAAAACACAATGGTCTATAAACGTCCAATTGGTGAAGTTTGTACTCTACCTTGTTGCTATGATTTGGGAAGAACACAGGGAGATCTATAGATTGGTTTAAATTATTTTCTGAGCAGACTTTAGGAAGAAACGAAGGATTAGTCCTCAGAGCAACTCTGTTCTTGTGAAACACCAGGTAGGGAGGACGAACACATAGTGCCTGGAGTTCTGAGACATGACTAGCTGAAGTGATAGCTACCGGAAAGAGTGTCTTCCAAGACAGAAACATGATGGAGCAGGAAGCTGCTGGTTCAAAAGGGGGCAGAATTAAAGAAGTTGGAACTAAATTAAGGTCCCATGGGGGAGGAGGATCTCTCACTGGAGGTCTAAGAAGAGATGTTCCTCTCAAAAAAGCTTTACAGAGCTTATGAGACAATGTTAGAATTTGACAAACCAATATGAAAATTAGAAATGGCCGCTAATTGTACCCTAATCGTAGCGGAAGCGGCCCCGGAGTGAAACAGTTGTGCCAGGAATTCCAGAATTTCATGGACTGAGGCTGAGAAGGGATCCACATTCCTAGACTCCGCCCAACAAGAAAAACGTTTCCATTTGCTAGCATAAGTTTTTCTCATTGTAGACTTATGAGAGGAGACGATAATCTCACGTACTGCTGGAGAAATGCAGGGAAGCCTGACTAAGGTTGGAAGTGGAGCAACCAAGCTGTGAGCTGGAGAGTTTGGAGGGATGGATGCAACCTGCCTGATTGATGAATCAGGAGATCTGGAATTGGGTCCAGAGTCCAGGGTTGATCGAGAAGGTAATGGTGCAGGAACGGGAACCATATCTGTCGAGGCCAGTAGGGGGCAATGAGGATCATTTTGCAACCCAACAATTTTGCTTTCTGTACGAGTTTCCGTATCAGGGGAAATGGAGGAAAAGCATAAAGAAGTCCCTGAGGCCAATCGTGGACTAGAGCACCTCTGGGTATGTGACCTGGAAGCGGAAGAAGGGAGAAGTAGTTGATGCATTTGCTGTTGAAGGGGTGGCAAAAAGATCGCAGCAAGGCTGTCCCCATTTGCGGAAAATAAGATCCGCAACTTCCTGATTCAGAGACCAGTCGTGAGGCATGAGGATAGCTCTGCTGAGTCTGTCCGCTATGACGTTAGATCTCCCAGGGATGTGCGTTGCAATCAGAAAACATTGGGAGGAAATCGCCCACTGCCAAAGTCAGAGTGCTTCTCGACACAGGGGGTAGGATCTGGTTCCGCCCTGCTTGTTGATGTACCACACCACTGACATGTTGTCTGTTTGAATTGCAATGGTCCCGAAAGGAAGAGAGTCTCGAAGAGTTTGCAACGCTAGGAGCACGGCTCTCATTTCTAGGACATTTATATGCAGATGGTACTCGTGAGGTTGCCAAGTGCCTTGGACTGTCCTGCCCAGATAATGCCCCCCCCCCCTATCAAGGAGGCGTCTGTCGTCACTGTGGCTACCGGAGGGGGTTGTATGAAATGTCTTCCCAGAGTAACTAATGGGGAGACCATCCACCAAGAAAGGTGTCTTTTGCATACCTCCGTGATCAGGATCATGAGAGACATGGGTAGCTCTTGGAAGGACCATTGTGCGAAAATTATCCATTGAAGAATTCTCATGTGGAAGCGTGCTAGTGGGATTAGAAGAATGGCAGCTGCCACGGAGCCCAGAGTTTGAAGGACATACCTGACTTGGATCCTTTTGCTCTGCATTAGAATTTGCACTTGTTGTCGAATTGTGGACACTCTTTTTAGTGGTAACCTTGCGAACATATCCCTTGTGTTTAAGTCTGCTCCTATGTAAGTGATAGACTGACAGGGCAACAAGGCAGATTTTTCGAAATTTATTGCAATACCTAGCTGGGTGCAGGATGCGATTGTATAATCCCACGCTTGTAGGAGTTGATGCCTGGTGGTAGCAGTGAGGAGCCAGTCATCAAGATATGGAAACACCTGGAATCCTTGATGTCTCAGGTGAGCCGTGACCACTGCCATACACTTGGTGAACACCCTGGGGGCTGTGGTGAGTCCAAAGGGCAGAGCTCTGAATTGGTAATGACTGGCCCCCACCCGAAAGCGAAGAAATCTCCTGGAGCATCTGTCCATCTTGATATGGTAGTATGCGTCCTGAAGATCTATCAAGCGCATCCAATTGTCCTGACCCAGAAAGGGTAGAATGGACTGTATCGTGACCATTCGAAACTTTGTTCTTTGTACAGACTTGTTTAGTCTGCTGAGATCCAGAATCGGTCTCCAGTCCCCTGTCTTTTTTGCTACCAAAAAGAACCTTGAGTAAGTTCCGGATCCGTGCTGGTCTACTGGGACTTCCTGGGTGGCTCTTTTTTCTAGCAGTTTTGAAACTTCTATTGCTGCTTGCTCCTTCAGATTGGGTGGAACATCTGGAAGGATTTTCTTTGACTCTAAGGGGGGTTGATTGAAGGGAATATTGTAACCTCCGGATATAATGAAACATACCAATCTGTCTTTTGTTAAATTTAGCCAGGCTTTTGGGTACAGTGAAAGTCTTCCCCCGACTGCCTCCAGAGGGGAGCAGCCGGGCAACCCTTCAGGGATGCTGGAAGGGCTTATCAGAGAAAGATTCTCTGTTGCCCTGGTTCTGCGGACAACCTCTGCCACAAGAGCGGTGTCTATTCTTATTGTTTCCCCCTCTGCCTCTGGAGGAAAAACCACTACGTGTGTCAGGCAAGGCTCCCTGAGATTTACGGAACCACATCTTCCCACTCTTCTGACCCTTGGGGTAAGGTCTAGAGGGAGCGGAAAAACGGACTCCCACGGCAGAGAGAGTCTTGCCTTCTTGCTCACACCTAGTCAACGTGTCTTTCACCTGTGGCCCAAAGAGAAAGGAGCCATCAAAGGGGGTATTGGTGAAGGACGCACGAAAGGGTTCTGTAAAGTGACACAGTCACATCCACGCATGCCTCCTAAGGGCTACACTCATGCCCGCGGCTCTACTTGCTCCATCGGCTGCATAGGAAATGAGCCTCATGGAGGAGTTAACTATAGAATTAAGTGTTGCTAGCTGGGAAGCTACTTTGGCTCGTGCTCCCTCAGCTGTAGGATCTTGAAGGGTATCTCCAAGCTCTTTAAGGAGATCCCTTTGAAGTTGAGTAAAATGACATAGATAGTTCAGTGACCTCATGGAGAAGGTCGCTGAAGCAAACATTCGCTTTCCGTACCTGTCCATCGTCCTAGACTCCTTGTTAGGGGGATGAACAGATGAAGAGGTCTCTGCTAGCTCTTTTTTGGTGGCTGCTGCTACCACCATGGCATCAACAGGCACACCTTTAGAAAGAAATTGTTTATCCTGGGGGGCTGTAATAAATTTACCAGGTCTCCTCGGAGTTGGTTCCACTGTGTCTGGAGCTGACCAAGCCTTTCGAGCCACTACGGACATAAGTGGGTCAAAAGGCGGAGAAACCCAGGAGGTGGAAGGTCGGGTACTGAAAGCATCTAAGAATACAGACTCATCCTTGGTAGGGGCTAGCGGATTCCAGTTCCCACTCTGCTTAAGCATTTCCAGGATGTCCGAGAAGGAAACATTTTCAGAGGGGGATCTTGGGGACCCTTCCGATTCATCTAAGTCTGTATCAGAAGTGACAGACTCAGGGGAGTCAATGTGCTTCCTCTTGCACTTCCTCTTCCTAGGGGGCTCCTCTGAATGATCAGGGGAGGCCTCGGAAGAAGAGGAAACACCCAATGGGGTGTCCTGGAGCACTGGTTCCCTACGCTTGGGGTCTGGAGGAGGAGGAGGAAAGGTTGGCACAGGCACTACAGGGGATGGAGCTGGTGGGGCTGGTAGTGGAGCTGACTTGGGGGGCAGCACACTCCGCATGACCTCAAAGGCGTCCCTGTCTCGAGGCAGAGAAAGCTCTGGTTCCGAAGAAATAGGAATCTTTCTCCGTGCCCAGGGGGACGGCTCCGAGGCCGATGTTGGAGCTGAGCTCACCTGTGCCAATGCTCCAAGAGGGGGAACGAGGTCGGACAATGGTCCGATGCCACTCGCCCCCTCGGAGCCAACGAGAGAGCCACGGCATCCAGATCCCTCGATGGAAGGTACCATACCATTGAGGTAATCGGAGCCGACATCGGAACCGAAGGGGATATGGTTATCGGAGCCGACGGTTCCACTACTCGAACCCCAACGAACTCTGGCTCTGAACTTATTGGAGTCGGAGGAGGAAAGTACAGTTTTGTACCTACCATAAATGTAGATGTGAGAGTGTATACCCTGCTGCAGTCATCACACTTGTGTTATCCTGTCAGGCGGTCCCGCAGTCGGCCTGAATTCCAAAGTCTTGGTCCGGCATTGGTTGCTGTCGCTTCTTGCCTGACATCAGTGCACCAGGGGTATATAAGAGGCATCAGACACCATTTTCTTCAGTTTTTCTTGCCCCAGATGTCAGGTGCCCCCCCAAAAGGTGATCAGTAGATAGTACCAGTAATAAAAGTTTAGCACAAACAAAACATCCCTCCAGCTATAAGCAAATAGACCACAAAGGTTGTATCAGATTTTAAGGTATTGAAAGGTTTCAGTTAGGTCAGAGGGGATGGAGGGAGGGTAACCTGGACTGCAGCAGGGTATACACTCGAACATCTACATTTATGGTAGGTACAAAACTGTACTATGTTCATCGTGTTACCCTGCTGCAGTCATCACACTTGGGTTGAATCCTAAAGCTAAGGATGGGAGGTGGAGTCAAACAGGGTTAGAGGATGCTAGAAGGCCCTGCAAAACTGCAGTGGTGAAGCCAGCTCTAGACTTAAAGTGGTAAGTGATAGTGTTTGGTGAAGGTGTGTACTGAACTCCAAGTTGCAGCTTCCAGAATATCCTTGGTTGGCACCCCCCTGAGGAAGGCTGTAGATGTAGCTGCTATCCTGGTGGAGTGGGGCCTTATGCTACCAGGAACTGGTTTTCCATGATGGGTGTATCAAAAACGTATGCAATGTCCTATCCATTTGGAAATGGTCTGTTTTGAGATAGCCTTTCCTTCTGATGCTGTAGCATAGGATACAAAAGGCTGATCAGATTTTCTGAAAACCTTAGTTTTATCCAAGTAGTAATGTAGTTGCCTGTGAATGTCCAAGGAGTGCAGGAGTCTTTCTCCTTTGTTCTGTGGATTTGGGAAGAAGTTGGGTAAATGGATGGTTTGATTTAGAGCCACACTGGATACCACCTTTGGCATAAAGGAGGGGTTAGTTCGTAGAGAAACTCTGTCTTGATGAAAAATGTGGAAAGGCTCTACTGCCATTAGTGCCTGTAGCTCTGAGACTCTTCTGGCTGAAGTAATTGCTAGCAGCAGGGCAGTCTTCCATGATAAAAACTTTAAATCAGCTGAGAAAGCTGGCTCAAAAGGTGGCAGCGTAATTTTTCCAGAACAAAGTTGAGGTCCCAAGTTGGTGTTGGTGCTGTCCTGGGAGGCCTAATGTTTTTGGCCCCTCTGAGGTACTGCCTTAGAAGTGGATGTGAAAATAAGGGGGATCCGTGTTGTAGTGAGCTGAAATAGCTGAGGCGTGGATTTTAATAGATGAAAAAGAAAGCCATTTGTGCAACATCTCAGTTAAATATTGTAGAATCTGAGGTATGTCCGGCTCAAGGGTATTTTGGCCTTTAGCTTGGTTCCAGGCGCAAAATCTTTTCCATTTGTCTGAGTAGGCTTTCCTGGTGCTGGGCCTCCTGGCCTCCAGAATGACATCCATAACAGCTTGTGAAAGAGGAGCTGGCTGGTTGCTTAGGTGATTTGCCATGCAGCCAAATTTAAGGTTTTGAGCTGGCTGTGTAGAATCTGACTGTCTTGCTGTGTGAGCAGATGAGGAATTTGTGGTAAAGTCCATGGTGGGCCGTGGGCCATGTTCCTTAGTAGTGGGTACCAGTGCTGGCGTGGCCAGTCTGGGGAAATGAGTATCATTCGGGGTCTCTCCATCCTGACTTTCAGCAGCACCTTTGTGAGAAGGGGCAATGGAGGAAAGGCATATACTGTCAGCATTTTCCAACTGAATGAGAGTGCATCCACTTTCCAAGCTTGATGGTGAAATGTCCTGGTGCAAAATTTTGATAGCTGATAGTTTTGGGGGTTGGCAAACAGGTCTATGTCTGGGCACCCCCATTTTTGAGTTATCATTGCAAATACTTGTGGATCCAGTTTCCACTCGTGGGGATCCATGATGTTCCTGCTTAGGTCGTCTGCCAATGTGTTCTTTTTTCCTGGCAGGAATTGAGCTTGTAATTGAACTTGGTAAGCCAGTGCTGTGTTCCACAAGGTCATTGCTTGCCTGCATAGAGGGTAGGAGTGTGTACCCCCTTGCTTATTTATGTACCACATTACTGTGGTGTTGTCTGTCCTTATTATAAGCTGTCCTGGATGTAAGAGGTCCTTGAAGGCTGTCAGAGCATTCTGTACAGCTAGCATTTCTTTTTGATTGATGTGCAGATTTCTTTGATCTGCAGTCCATATGCCTTGAACGCACTGTCCTGCCATCTGTGCCCCCCAGGCATAGTCCGATGCATCTGTTGTCATAGTTTGCCTGGCTGGGGGTAAGGTGAAAGGCTGACCCTTGTTGAGGTGACATGCCTGTGACCACCATAGAAACTCCTGTTGAAGGCAGGGAATGAGAGGTATCAATGTTTCCAAGCTGTGGCTGTGTTGAGTCCATACGCTTTTCAGGTACCATTGTAATTTCTTCTTATGCAGTTTTGCAAATGGTACTAGTAGTATGCAAGATGCCATGAAGCCCAAGGCCTGCAGAATTTTTCTTGCAGGGAGTTGGGTCTTTGTTGCCATTATTTTGAAGTACTGAGTTAGTTGTAATTGTTTGCCTGGCATCAGATAAGCCATCTGGGCCATTGTATTCAAGCTGGCACCCAGGAATGTCATATTTTGTGAGGGCACTAGTTTTGATTTCTTTTCGTTTACTGTGTACCCTAGGCAACTTAGAAGGTGTTTTACAAAAGCCAGATGTTGTAAGAGAATGTCCTTGCTTTCTGCTTGGATGAGGCAGTCGTCCAGGTATGGGTATATTTGAATTCCTCTTTGTCTGCAGTATGCAATTACTGGTGCCAGGCATTTTGTGAAGACCCTGGGCACAGTAGATAAGCCAAAGGGCAGTGCAGAGAATTGGTAATGGGTTGAACCTGCAATGAAACGGAGGTATCTTCTGCAATTTTGTCTGATAGGGACATACAGGTATGCCTCCTTGAGGTCCAACGTTACTAGCCAAGCTTTCTTGCCCAATATGGGAAGAAGCTGCTGTAGTGTTAGCATCTTGAATTTGGGTACTTGCAAGAAGGTGTTTAGAATCGAAAGGTCCAGAATGGGTCTCCAAGCATTGTCCTTTCTGGGGACTAGAAAGAGCCTTGAGTAAAATCCTTGGCCTTGCTCCTGTGTAGGTACCAGTTGAATGGCTCTCATGTCCATGAGAGCTGTAATTTGTTTTTGTGCCTCTGCCCATTGATTTTGTGGCAGGTTTGGCATTCCTTTTTTCATTGGCAAGGTGTGGAAATGGAATCTGTATCCTTGAGAGATAATGTCTAGGATCCATTTGTCCTTTGTGATGATGCGCCAGTTGTCTGCAAAAAGTGCTAATTTTTCTCCCAAGGGAGCTGCCAAGAGAGCTTTGCTTGGCAGTTTGAGGTTTAGGTCATTGTGTTTGTCTTCTAGTAGTTTGGGACCTGTCTTCTCCGCCCTTCTGTGTTGCAGAGCCCCATTGGCAAGGTTTGTAAGGGATTTGAGCTTGACCTCTGCCCCTTGGGCATCTGTATTTACCCCTCTGTGGTCTGTCAGAAGCTAGAAAGGACCAATTTTTTGTTGGCCAATTTCTGCTGAAGCGTGGGGGTTGTACCTGTAAGAAATCTTTGACGTTTGCATAAATTTTGCCTTATCCTCCATTTTCTTTAAAACCTCTTCTGCTTTAACTCCAAATAAGACATCCTGCTGTAAGCTGACATCGGACCGAGGCAAGAAAAGGTTCCCCAACGGGGTACTTAGCTTTGAAGACTTCGGACTGAAATTCGATTCGAAAATCTCAGGTGTCGGCCGACTGGCACTTGCGAACTGCTTCTGCTTCGGGCACCGCGCGGCAAGAAAGACTGAAGAAAATGGCGTTGGATGCCTCTTATGGCGCACTGACATCAGGGAAGAAGCGACAGCAACCGACGCCAGACCAAGACTTTGGAATTCAGGCCAACTGCGGGACCGCCTGACGACAGGATAACCCAAATGTGATGACTGCAGCAGGGTAACACGATGAACATCATCAAGTGAAGTGGATGGAGCCGATACCTGTTGAGGAGGGCTGGACAATAATTTAGCTAGTGCCTGCGACTTTAGCAACCTATTGACTACTCTCTCCACATCGTGATCCGACAACCTAGAGGATCGAGATGAGTGAGAGCATCGGTGGCTACACTCACTTTGAAGTAATGGAGACCGAGGAGCCAAATGCACTGACTCTAAGGAAGGGGACCTCAGCCTCTTGTGGCTCTGCAACGGCTCCGAAGCATCCGATGGGGAGGTTGTCTTGTCGGTGCCAGCCGGAACCGACTTAGAAGGTAAATCCTGCACAGGAGTCGGCTCCGAGGGTGGAGCCGACGGCTTAGTTGATTTTGGGGATTTCACTGGCTGTGAACTCTTTGCCGGTGAATCCTGGGGTTTTAACAGACCCCCTAAGAATCAGTTTGCTCTTACGCTCCTGCAGGACTATTGGACTAAAAGCATGGCAAATAGAACAAGAGTCCTGCAGGTGAACAGCACCCAAACAGTAGACGCAACTAGTGTGCCCATCTGTCAGAGACGTTTTCTGACAGCATGAGTCACACTTCTTGAATCCAGAAACCTTAGCTTCCTTAGACATGACTGTACCAAAAAAAATGAAGACTAAGTAAGTAAATACTGACAAAAAACAGTACTACACTAGACAAAACATACCAGTACTATCTATAACTATGAAGGAAATCTAAGATATAATATAATTAAATATTACATATATATATATATATATATATATATATATATATATATATATATATATATTTTTTTTACAATAAGGGGAAAAAGAAATAGGAGAGCCTCTAAGTTAAATGGCTAACCTAAGGATGGGGGAGGGAAGGGGAGAAAACTCTAACTTAAATGAGTTCTGTCAAAAAGGGAGAGACACTATAGAAAAAAATAGCTACAACATGTATAACTAACACTAAATAGAAAAGATGCTAGAAATTTTAAATTCTAAAGGAAAGTTTACACAAAAAGTTAAATATACAAGCCTGAGCCAGAAAAACGACACCCTCGCAGCTGAAGCGGCAAGCAAGATCTGGGTAGCTATCGCTAGGCATTATGGGATAAGGGGTAGCCTCGAGCCAGTAAACAGTTCTCGAGCTATTGAAGATGGCTGAGTCGGAGACTAGGATCGGCTCCGATCCCCAAACAGCAAGAATGAAGGCGAGATAGACAACTTAACATGGAATGTTATGGCAAGACATAACTTCTTTAACTGATGTTGTCAATCTTCACTTAATCCTTGACTGTAGGACAGAGTCCCCAGCTACCTAAATCTTGGCTGGTGTCACAAAGTATACTCCTAAGGGCCATTGATCCAAAGAAGTTCAACCCCTACAGACCAGATCCAGCTTGTTATGAGCAATAAAGGTATCCGGGGATGCCCAAGTAGCTGCGGCACAGATATAATCTATAGAAGCTCTGGAATGAAAGACTGCAGAGGCGGCTACTGCCCTCATTGAATGTGCCTTTACAAGTCCTGGTATTTGCACTTTCCTTTTGTTATAAATGAAGGTTGTACAGTCCTTGAGCCATTTAGCTAGAGTAAAGGATTTGTTCGCAAGGACACCCTGTCCTTATGAAAGATTAGGTAAGGAGGCTTGTAGCTCAAATATTCTCCTAGCAGAAGTAATAGCAATTAAAAATAAGGTCTTCCAGGACAAACATTTCAAATTGCTATTTGTGGATGGTTCAAATGGGGAATTAATTACAGACTGTAGAGTACAGTTGTTCAAGTGTATTCACTGCTGCAGTCATCACCTCTGGGGTTATCCCTGCTGTGGTCGGCCCGAATACCAGTCAATGTTTTTGTGCACCAGCTGCCATCGCCTGTAGTCTGATGTCAGGTCATCAGTGGTATAAAGCAAGGCAGCCAAAGTCATTACATCAGTTTTTCTTGCCCTGACCCGTCAGAAGCATAAGAGAAAAGAGAGAAGTGGCCCTGGTGGCTAAAAGCCACCTAGGGAAGCTTATGTCCCCCTTGGGGAAGATGTTAAATGGGGGATGGAGGGAGAAAAAACAAGACTGCAACAGTTAATACACTCGAACATCTCCATTTATGGTAAGCATACACAAATGTACTATGTTCTTCATGTTTTACTGTTGCAGTCATCATCTGTGGGAGGATTCCCAAAGCTGAGGAAAGGGGTGTGGAAGGATATGTTGAGTCCTAGGTATGGGACAGGAGGTCCTGCAGAATTGCAGAGGCAAACTCTGCCCAAGACTGAGGGGTAGGTGGTAATGTTTTGTAAAGGTATGGACAGAGGTCCAGGTGGTCACTTCCAAGATGTCCCTGGTGGGTACTCCTCTGAGGAAGGCAGTGGAAGTGGAGGTTGCCCTAGTGGAGTGGGTACAGATAGACTTATGGATGGGTTTCCCATGTAGTCTGTAGCAAAGATGGATACAGTGTGAGATCCATTTGGAAATGGTTTGTTTGGAGATGGGCTTTCCCTCTGCCCCTGGGGCAAAGCTTACACATAGTTGGTCTGTTTTTCTGAATGGCTTAGTATGGTCCAGATAGTATCTGAGTTGCCTGTGTACGTCTAGTGAGTGTAGGATTCTTTCCTCTTGTTTTGAGGGTTGGGAAAAAAGGCGGGAAGGTGTATGGCCTGGTTAAGGCTCACATCAGATACCACCTTGGGCAAAAAGGAGGGTTTAGTCCTCAGGGAGAGTCTCTCTGCAAGGATAATAAGGAAGGGCTCAACAGCCATGAGAGCTAGAAGTTCAGAGACCCTTCTGGCTGAGGCGATAGCTAGTAGAAAGGCAGTCTTCCATGAGAGGTATTTCAATTTTGCAGAAATAGCAGGTTCAAAAGGAGGTAAGGTTAGTTTTTCTAACACATAATTCAGGTCCCAGGGTGGCGTGGGAGGCCTGATATTAGAAGCCCCTCTGAGGAATTGCTTAATCAAAGGATGAGAGAAGAGGGGTGGGTCTGAATCATAATGGGCTGAAATAGTTGAGGCATGAGTTTTAATAGATGAGAAAGAGAGGCCAATACTGAGCAACTCTGCTAGGTAATCCAGGATGAGAGGGATGGAAGGTTGGGAGGTACTGCCCCCTTTTGATTGTTTCCAGGAGCAGAATCGTTTCCATTTTCCTGCATATGATTTTCTTGTGCTGGGCCTTCTGTCCTCTGTGATGATGTCCATGACCTGTTTGCTTAACAGGGACTCCTTGTTAGTTTTTAGTGTATAAGTCATGCTGAAAGACAGAGTCTGTAAATCTGGGTGCAGTACCTCCTCCCCCTCCTGGGTCAAGAGGTCTGACTTCAGGGGAAGCAGCTTTGGGGGCTGTAAGGTCAGGCTGCATAACAGGGGGTACCAATGCTGTCTGGGCTAGTCTGGAGCAATGAGGATGGCCCTTGGTCTCTCCTCTCTTATTTTGATCAGAAACTTGGGAATAAGGGGAAGAGGAGGATACATGTACAACAAACAGGGAGTTCCAGGGGAAGATCAAGGCATCCACCTTCCATGCTAGGGGGTAGAACTCCCTGGTGCAGAACCTTTGCAGCTGGTGGTTGAGGTGCGAGGCAAAGAGATCCTTTTCTGGGATCCCCCACTCCTGAGTGAGTTGCAGAAAGATTTCTCTGTGGAGCTGCCATTCGTGGGGGTTCAGTAAGTTTCTGCTTAGGTGGTCTGAAAGGGTGTTATTGACCCCTGGTAGGTATTGGACAATTAGGTGTAGCCCCATGGAGGTGGCTGTAAGCCAGAGACTCATGGCTAATCTGCACAGGGGGTAAGATTGGGTGCCACCCTAATTGTCGATGTACCACATCACTGTGGCGGTGTCTGTTTTTATAAGGAGGACCCCGGCCTGAGATAGGATTGGAAGGAAGTCAGAGCCTTTTGTACTGCCATCATTTCTTTCTGACTGATGTGCAAGTGAAGTTGCTGGGCATTCCAAAGGCCTTGGGTACAACTGCCTGCTAGGTGAGCGCCCCAAGCAATGTCTGACGCGTCGGTGGTGATGGTCTGGCTGGAAGGGCGGTGCTGGGGCAGGTCCAGAACCTCTCTAAGTCTTTTCTTAGACTCTGGGAAATCTTGAGATTCCCACTGGAAATGTTCCCTGACAGAATGAAGGGTTTCCCCAAAATAGAGGTCCTCTAGAGGGGAGGCAGAAGGGATGGACTCCTCTGCATCTGAATCCTCAAATAGTTAAGGGATGTTGTTCCTCTTCAAAAGCAGAATAATCAGATTCCTCAGACTCTTGGTCTGTCATAATGTCTGGATAAGGATGCCTTTTCCTTTTAGAAGTGGGGGCCTGAGTGCCTCGGATAAGGGAGATGAGATCCTCCGCCATTTTAAGCATTTGAGCTTGGGGTGGGGGAGCAGCAGCAAGATGGTGGCTAGAAGCAGATTTCCTAGGGGTGGCCTGGCGTCTAGGCCTGAGAGAATCAGTCAGTCTATGAGAACCGGTAGTCGGCTGCGAAGACGTCATTTTTTGTCTAGAATCGGTAGTGTGAAAGGCCTGCTCGGAAGCCGGTGCCTGTATCGTGGCTCCGGACCCAACCGAGGCAGAGACCGCCAAAGGCTCGGAAGACGAAGTAGATTTCTGCAGCATACCATATGCCTTGTGTGGTCTGTCTCTATTTTTACCTCTACTTTTTTTGGAATATCCACAGATTGTTGGCTGACAGACGCCATATCGGAATTTGAAGACGGAACATGGAAATAGCTGTCTACAAAAAGAGCTCTACAGCGAATGGTTCTCGCATTAAAGAGGGCACAGAACAGGCAACAAGGGACGTCGTGGTCTGGGCCTAAACAAGTGATGCAGTAAAAATGAAAGTCTCAGTGTGGGATCTGCTTTCCACAGGCAAGACAACTGTTAGCTTTTTCGGACATCAATTAGAGCAAGTAAAAAGGGTCCCCAATGGGGTTCTTAGCTTTAGACATTTTCAGCTGAAATTCAACTTCTAGTAGCAACCGACCTGCACTCATGCAAACTGCTTCTGCTATGGGCTCCACGGCAAGAAAGACTATGTAATGATGTTGGCTGCCTTGCTTTATAGCACTGACGACCTGACGTCAGACAGCAGCCGGCCCCCAAAACCTTGACTCTAGTATTCGGGCCGACTGAGGATTACCACAGCAGGGATAACCCTGCAGGTGATGACTGCAACAGTGAAACATGAAAAACATCACCTGATTCAAGTTCCAGGTCTGAGCATTAAGGTTCATTTCAGAAAGGCTTTGCAAAGTTTGTGGGACATTAGAGCTGTATCATTTAAACCATTATGAAAATCTGAAATTGTGGCTAGCTGTACTTGTATGGTCTAGGAGAATGTTCCTGCATCGAAAAATGATGCTACAAACTCCAAGACCCTATCAACTGGTGCAGAATATGGGTCAAGGTTACTCTATGTAGCCCATTTTGAAAATTTTTGCCATTTACTAATGTACAATCGTCTAGTCAAAGGTTTATGGGAAGCTAGAACAATTGGCTGAACTGGGTCAGTGAGACTAGCATGCCTGGCTATCATTGGAACTGGAGGAGCATTTCAATGAGCTTGAGATTTTGAAGATTCAAATAAGCCAGTCCCTCTTCATGGGGCAAGAGGTCTATAGCTGGGTCCAGGGTCCAAGGTTTCCACATTAAGTGAGGCAAAGAAAGGGAAACCATATCTGTCTAGACCAGAATGGAGCAATGAGAATTATCCTGTTCTTCAACCTGCTGGCTTTCTTCAGAAACTGTGAGATGAGAGGAAACGGGGGAAAGGCATACAATAGACGGGGGGGGGGGGCAATCATGAAGGAGAGCCTCTCTCTGTGACTCCCCCAGAGGGGGATCAGGGAGAAGTAGCTGTTGCACTTGTTGTTCAGGGGGGATGCAAAGACACTGCAGCAAGGCTGGCCCCATTGGCAGAATATCCTTTGCGCCACCATGGGATTGAGAGACCACTTGTGAGGCGTTAGGATGTTCCTGCTCAATTTGCCCGCAATCACATTGGAGCTCCCCAGAATATGCATTGCAATTAGAATGGGGTTGGTAAAATTTCCCACTAGCACACCTGGAATGCTTCTCAACCTCGAGGGTAAGATATGGTTCCACCTTGCTTGGTGAATTATCAAACAACTGATATATTGTCCATTTGGATCGCAAACATTCCTATGGGGGGGGGTTCGTATAATGATTGCAATGCCAAAAGCACTGCCCTCATCTCTAGAACACTGATGTGCAAATTGGCCTCTAAATGAGGCCAAATGCCTTGGACTGTCTTCCCAGATAATGACCCCCCCACCCTATCTGGGATGCATCTGTGGTCACTAAGGTTGGGACTGAGGAAGGACAAAGGGTCGGCCAAACAAAATTTCGTTGGAGTGAAGCCACCAACCCAGGTCTTTCTTACAGAGATTGGTGATCATTGCCAGATGGGATACTGGCTGATTCAGTAAAAACCACTGTGATGCCAAGAGCCACTGTAGGATTCGCATGTGAAATCTGGCAAGGGTGACTAAAGTGATGGCACCTGCCATTGATCCTAGAGTTTGTAACAACAGTCTTGTAGTCCCCTTGTTGCTGCAAATAATCTGACTGATTTATGATTTTATTCTTTGAAGTCTTTCTGGGGAAGGGACGCAATACCAGTATTTTTGTTTAGCAATGCTCCTGTGAATTCTAAGTGCTATGTTGGTTCTAGATGGGATTTTTCATAATTTACACTGATTCCCAGCAAGGAGCACATTTGAAGAATGTAGTTTTTGCCTTCAACAGTAGACGCCTGGTGGGTACAGTAATGAGCCAGTTGTCTAGGTATGGAAACAAGCAGAATCATTGCAGTATGAGGTGAGCTGCTACCACTGCCATGCTTTTGGTGAACACCCTGGGGGCCGCTGTGAGACCAAAGGGCAGGGCTCTAAACTGATAATGACTGGCTCCCAGCTGGAAGCGCAGCAATCTTCTGAAGCTTTGTTCATTTTTATGTGATAATATGCATCCTGAAGATCTACTGAGCACATCCAAATGTCTTTTCCAAAGAATGGAAGTACAGACTGAACCGCTAAGAACGAAGTATAGACTGAACCGTAACCATCCAGAATTTGGTTTGTCAAACTGACTTGTTCAACACACTGAGATCCAAAAATTGGTCTCCAGTCCCCTGTTTTCTTTGGGATTAAAAGGAATCTTGAATAAATTCCAGATCCTATCTGGTCTGGTGGGACTGCGTGGAGGACTCTTTTGCCTAGCAGTTTTTGAATTTCTAAGACTGCTGCATCCCTGAGACTGGGTGGAACATCTGAGATTCTTTTTGGTTGTCTGGGGTTTTTTGAAAATGGAATGTTGTAGCCTCTCGTTATAATCCTCTGCACACAATTGTCCGTTGTGATACTTAGCCAGGAATCCTGACTTTGTGAGCCACCTTGGCCTCGAGCATAGTGTCTTCCATTGTAACTCCCCCCTCTGCCATGGGGGGAGTCATTGCCATGCGAGTTGTGGAAAGGTCCTTGGGATTTTTTTGAACCACAGCTTCGCACTTCTCTGGTACCTGCAGTAAGACCAATGAGGAGTGAAAAACATTACGTGCACAGCAGAAAGGGTTTTTACATCCTTCTCACATCTGGTGAGGATCTCTAACTTTGGGGCCAAAAAGGGATGTAACATCAAAGATAGCATTAATGAAAGAAGACTTGAATGGCTCCGCAAACTCAAATAAGAGCATTCAGGCATGTCTCCTCATGACTATGCTAGAACCCGCTGCCATAGTTATCCCTTCAGCTGCTTGCACAATGAGCCTCATGGACGAATTACATAGCGAATCAAGGGTGGCTAGCTGGGAAGCTACATTATTCTGAACCCCCTCAGCTACTGCTCCTGTCAGAGTATCTGATAGCTCCTTTACCAGATCTCTTTGAAGTCTAGTGAGATGTGCCATGAAGTTCAAGGACCTGAGCGCGAAGGTAGATGAAGCGTAGATGTGCTTCCCGAATCTATCCATCATCCTATACTCTTTATTAGGAGGACGGACAGTAGGACTTTCATCCACAAGTTCCTTTTTACTGGCTGCTCCAACCACAATAGCATCTACTATATCCTATATCTACTAGCCCCTATAGCCTATATCTACTAGCCCCTATAGCCCAATGCTGCTGATCCTTAGGAGCTGTCAAAATATGGCCTGATCTTTTGGGGACTGGCGCAACAGAATCCAGTATCTTCCAAGCCTGCTCCGCAATCAGCTTAATTAGATTGTCAGGGGGCAGAGAGATCAAAGACGTAGATGGTCACGCACGAAAAGCCTCCAGGTATACAGATTCCTCTGGCTTCAGGATCTCTAGTATGTCTCTAAAGGAGAAATCTTCAGGGGGTGACTTTGGGGTACCTTCCCCTTCATCAAAATCAGTATCTTCTGCGCAAAACTCTTCAGGGGAGTCCAAGTGCTTCCTCTTGCAGTTTCTCTCAGGGGTACCTCCTCCGTGGGATGGGCTTGAGAGGTGTCTGAAGAGGATATGACCATCAGGGTTGGATCCTGAGGTTTCTGTGCCCGCTGTCCTAAGATAAAGGCTAGATGAAGCTCTTGGCGAGGAGTAGGACAGGGCTGTTGGTCTGAAGAAAGTGGTATCAACTGTGAGCCCACAGTGGACAAAGCCTTCTCCATGGCCTGGAAAGCAGGCCCCCCCATGGAGAAATGGGAGCCTGGAACCAAGACAGACTCCTTCTGAACTGTGGTCCTATCCCACACTGAGGAAGTCACCTAAGAGGCTGAAGATAGAGTCTAGCTCACATATGCTGAAGCCCGAGAAGCATGGATAGCTCCGAAAACACTGCAGTAAAACCACGCTCCCCAGAATCAACAGCGAAGCTCTGACCCAGGGAGGTCTCATGTTCTGATAGAACCGAAGAGCTCAGGGCAGTTATCGTTGCCGGAGATGTAGATCTGATCTGCACTGACAGCGGAAACTGGGACTGTTAGCACTGGGAACGCCAAAGGCTCAGATGAAGTCAGAGGAGGAACAACAGTTGAAATGATGGATACAGTTCCAGAGCCAAAGAGACTTGGAACCGATGAAAAAGCCAAGCCCCTCGCTGCCAGGTGCTGGCCCACCAGCCTCAAAACATCACACACTGTGAGATTCTTGGTGGAATGGATCAAAGAGACCAACTGGGAATGGGGTTTCTTCAGGAATGGACTTGGAGGTCAGTCTAGAAAGGGGTTCACTGACTGGGAGTATGTTGTCCTAGGCCAGTTCTCAAAAGAGAATTCCCTCAGTTCGAAAACAGATGGAACGGGAGATAGAAGTGTTACTGAAATCTTGTCCATGACAATTGTAGGTGCCGAAATAGTGCAGAAATTGGCACCCAGGTTTGGTTTGAAGAGACTTCTCCTTCGGTTCCGCACAAACTGTGGGAACTGGGGAGGTTTTAGCTAATTTAGTAGGCGGTGCCAACAAAACTGTTGGAACTGATCGGCTGCTTTTTTAGATCTCTCATATTTGGAAGACATGGAAGAAGAGAAAGGAGAGCTAACATCAGTTTTGGATTTAGATGAAAAAGATATGGCCTCGTCCATATCCGATTTAATCAGGCCTTTCAAAAATCATCTTGTTTTTTCATTCTACAAGGGCTCATTGGCTGAAACTGTGACATACAGTGCAGTCTTCTTGAAGATGCACCACTCCCAAGCAATCGACCAAATTTGTCCATCAGAGTTTGGTAGATTTCTATCACACTTATGGCATCTTCTGAAGCTGAAGTACCCTTTGTCTTTTCTGCCATATCAGCAAAACTCACACACACAAGCACTTACGGGCAGAAAGAAGTGAAGGGGAAATTTTGGGGTTTTTTTGGGGTGAAACAGGAAGAAAGAACGTACCTACAATGGTATGCAAGGGTTACCATTACGGTAGAGGGAAAGGTTAAGTGAAAGAAAAAAGTACCAATAATGGTACTGGACATTTACCAGAAAGGTAAATAGAGGGAAAGAGAAAGAGACAACGATGTACTACCAACAATTGTATTAAGATAGAAACACTAAAGTGTTCAAGAAAGGAGCCTAGAGAGGAGCTGGTTAAGTGAAATAATTAGAGACTAAGAAACAAGATTTTAAAAGGAAAATACTTACAGTTTTGTAAGAAATAAGCTGGCTTGAGAGTTGTGGAAAAGAAACACGTTTAGTCATTAAAAGTGGCAAACAAGAAAGTACAGTTGTGTACACTTACCATAAATGTAGATGTTCGAGTGTATTCACTGTTGCAGTCATTACATTCGGGTAATCTGCTGGCAGGTTGCCCTCAGTCGGCCTGAATAGCAAAGTCTTGGGTCCTGTGTCGGTTGCTGTCTCCTCTTCCATGACGTCAGGTCGTCAGGGGTACAAAACATGCAGCCGACGCCATTTTATTCAGTTTTTCTTGCCCTAGATGTCAGATGCCCCCAAATGGGGAGCCAAAAAAAAATATATATACATTATATATATATATATAAACAGAAATATATGTAAATGCACTTTTAGCAACATAAACTTTGCCTTCATCTAAAAGCAAATACACCACAAAGGCTTTAGTATACAGTGAAGGAAAGAAAAGTTATAGAAAAGGGGGATGGCGGGTGGGTAACCCGGACTGCAACTGTGAATACACTCGAACATCTACATTTATGGTAAGTGTACACAACTGTACTATGTTCTTCGTGTTTCACCATTGCAGTCATTACATTTGGGTAGAATCCCAAAGCTATGGATGGGAGGATGGAACTAAATAGCATTAGGAGCGGCTATAAGGCCCTGCAGAACTGCAGTGGCAAAGCCTGGAATGGATTTGGAGAAGAGAGGCAAATGATAATGCTTTATGAAGGTATGAACAGAGCTCCAAGTGGCAGCCTCTAGAATGTCTTTGGTTGGAACCCCTCTGAGAAAAGCTGCTGATGCAGAGGCAGCCCCGGTGGAATGTGACCTGATTCCCCTTGGGCACAGTAGCAGAAATGAATGCAGTGGCTTATCCACTTAGAAATAGTCTGGTTTGATATAAGCCTTCCCCTCTGACCCTGCAGCAAATGCTACCAGTGGTTGCTCAAACTTCCTTAGAGATTTGGTCCTGTTTAAGTAGAATCTTAGTTGTCTGTGTACATCCAATGAATGGAGAATCCGCTCCTCCTTGTTCTGCGTATTTGGGTAAAATGTTGGCAGGTGAATTGTCTGGTTAAGAGCAACACTGGATACCACCTTAGGCATAATAGAAGGATTGGTCCTGAGGGACACCCTGTCCGGGTAAAATGTAATAAAAGGCTTCATGGCCATGAGAGCCTGTAGTTCTGAAACCCTTTTTGCTGAAGTGACTGCCAAGAAGAAAGCTGTTTTCCAAGACAGAAATTTTATATCCGCAGTAGCTGCTGGTTCAAAAGGAGGCAGGGTGAGTTTTACCAGCACAAAGTTGAGGTCCCATGCAGGAGTTGGTGATCGTCTGGGAGGCCTTAAATTTTTGGTCCCTCTTAGCAGAGGATGAGAAAAGAGGGGAGGCTCTGTGTTGTAATGAGCCGAGATGGCAGAGGGATGTATTTTTATTGAAGAAAAAGATAGGCCCTTGTTCAAGCACCTCAGTCAAATATTGTAAAATCTGAGGAATATTGGGCTTTGCTGTGTCCGTTCCTTGTGCTTGGTTCCAAGCACAGAATCTCTTCCATTTATCAGTATACGATTTTCTAGTACTAGGCCTTCTGGCTTCCAAAATGACATCCATCACAGATTTACTGAGAGGTGTTGTTTGAATAATTAAATGATCAGCCATGCTGCAAGGTTCAGAGTTTGGAGATGAGTGTGTAGAATTTGACTGTTCTGCTGAGACAGTAGATGAGGTATTTGAGGCAAGTACCAAGGTGGAAGTTGAGACATACTCCTTAGAATTGGGTACCAGTGCTGGCGAGACCAGTCCGGAGCAACTAGGATCATTTTTGGTTTTTCCTGTCTGACTTCGGTAAGGAGCAAGGGGTGTGGCGATGGGTAATAGTTGTGCACCTATCTTCGCCAACTAAGTTATGTACAGATGGGAATCCACCTTTTTATTTAACACTCCTTTTAAGGACAAGTGGTTTTTATATCTGAGATTTTTAGACAACGTTTTTATTCTATGGAAAAAAGGAGGGTCACATGCGAAATTACTTGATTATTTGAATGGGGCATGTGACTATTTCAAATTTACTGGCACTACCAATAAGAAACAGATTAATTATTTAGACTTTTTTTATATAAGGATTTTAGTAATAAAAGCTTCCAGTCATGTGTTTACAGAAAGCCTACCTTCTCTAATGATTACTTACAGTTTACCAGTAACCATCCTACCTACGTGAAAATAAATATTGTCAAGGGACAAATGGTTAGAGTTATAAGAATGTGTTCTAATCTTTTATCTGTTAAAAAAGAAACTCAATTACTTTTAGAAATGTTTATAGTTAGGGGATACCCACATACTTTTGTTTCACAGATTCGTGAAGAGGTTATGAGTGATTGGGGTTGTAGATATAAACACTTATTAGGAGTCAATGAAGATATATCACTACCAAAGCAACAAAAAGTAAATAATTTTTCACAAGCAATGGTATTAACTTATGGTGAAACCTCAGGTAATATTCAAAAAATTATTAAGAATAACTGGACTATGTTTAAGGGGAATAAGGAATTGTTAACCATTATTGGTGAAAAGCCTTTATTTACATACAGGATAAATAGTAATTTAAAATCCCTACTGGAAAAACAATATTCAAATAATAATAGGAAATTAAAAGGGACCTCTAAATGTGGGTCTTGTGAATATTGTAGATTTATTATTGAGGTTCCAAAAATTAAGCTAGGACCTTATAATTTGGAGATAACCTTTGTAGGGGGGGCATGTGCCACTACGGGGGTGGTTTATTTAGCCATATGTTCGGAGTGTGGACAATTTTACGTGGGTAAGACTGAGAGAAGTCTGAGTAGAAGAATCTATGAACATTGTTATAGTATTAACAAAAAGGATGAGAAAAATGCATTATTTAAGCACATTAATTTGTTCTCTTCACATTCATTTAAATTTGGTATTCTTGAAGTAGTAGGACAAGATTTTAGAGGGGTTGACTGGACTAACAAGTTGTTTAGGGCTGAAGTTAGGTGGCAACTTAAATTAAATGCTAGTGAATTCCCTGGTTTGAATGAACATGCTAGTATTAAACACAAATTAAAATTTAGGGCCTTGCAACTTTGAATGTTTTATTGCTTGGGCTCAATTAAGTATTTCTTTTACGTTTAAATTTTTATAGAAGTTTTGTATTAGTATTTTATCCCCTAACATTTCTATTAATTTTCTTTCTATTTTTTACTATGTCAGTTATTTAGGAAGTATGTCTTATTTATTTAAGCACTGTCACTTTATTTAGATTATTAATTAATTAAGGTTCAATCAAGTCAAATGTATAAAAGAAGTTACTAATTGACATTTAATTGTTCTGATGAAGTTTTAATACGAAAGCGCTTGACCTGGCATATGTTCTGTTTTTGTACTACGGATTATCTTTTTGAATAAACTGTGCTTCTGGGTTTTAGATATTGGCGTCAGCGTGGTTGGTTGTCTTTCTTGGTTTTGGTTACCACTCTTACACCCTTTTGGTTTTATCATTAATTAATTACTTAAATAATGGAATGAGGAAGGTGCTGAAAGCACAGAACAGCTATAAAACGTTAGTGTGGTCACCCACCATCAGCTGTGCCAACAACAACCAGGCTCTACACTGTTGCTTCTGGTAAGGAGCAGAGCTCTGAGGTTGCACTTGCTTTTAATGAGTAGGAGGATCTCACAACTAATACACAGGAGAAACCTAGCATAGAAACACTGGTAGTGAAAAAAGAAGTCTTGCTAATACGTCAAGATGATAATGTTCTACCCATATTTCATTTGGAATTTACCTGTTAATAATACTGCTTGCATTTTACAAAGCAATCTTTAGACTTTTGCAGAAGGTAAAGGTAGGCGACTGGCTAGAGGCAGGGGCCCAAGTCTAAACCAGTTTCAATTATTTATTTATTCATTACTTATTTTATTTGCACTTGTTTATGGGAAAGTCCACCAAGCAAGAAACCCTTTTTCAAAAGAGGGCTGGGAAGAAAAGCTCCACAAATACATACAGTAAAATTATACAATTCATCAATATACTATGGGATTACAACATACAGTGAAATATAGCAGAATGCATAAGGTATATACAATAAATCACAATTCACCAACTCAACAAATCCAACCCCTCTCCCATAAAGGTCACCATACAAGTTGTTATAGCAGAAATCAAACTTGGAAACTCCAGCTTCAATGACACATACCTAAATCATGTATTCTAACCTAAAGTAGATGGTTTATAAAAAAAAACATTTTCACAAAAAATGTGTCAAAATACCTTCCTGTTTAGTATTACACTGATTAGATGTTCTTAATCAGAAAACATGTCTGCAAATGATTTTTGTGACAAATCAACACATGCAACCTGAAAGTAGCATTCATGGATCCATCCATAAAGTCAATTATATTGGTGGAAGGAAAGTACAGTTGTGTAAGAACTTGCAATAATAGCAGATGTCCTACTGATCACTGTTGCAGTATTCCTGACATATGGTTTGCCATCACTAATGTCCAGCCAGAGTAACAAAGGTTTACCTTTCCAAAGTCGTACATCTAACACATGACCTCAGCTCATATGCATTGGGGTCTGTAGGCAGACATACAAGCATGGATCCCCAGACTATCTCCAAGCCAGTGGCTTGACGATTACTGGCAGAGTGGTCAGCTAGGAGGAGTGCAACTCAAACTGTAAGAAAACTCTACTATACCCAAGTAATATAGCAAAAGTCAGAGCAAAGTGGGAGAGGAAACTGAAGACTGAAGTGAGATAGAAAAGAGGGGATGAAGTGTAGGATGGAATGCGGGAGCAGTGATCAATAGGATGTCTACTGTTATGGTAAGTTTTTACACAACCGTACAATGTCTTGACTGAAATCACAGTTGTAGTATTCCTGACATGCGGGTGATTCCCAGCTGAAAGAAGAAAGAAGGGTGGTTGGCTACTGTGTGAAACAGTTGTCCAGCAGTCTGGACAGGACTGACGTACTAAGGCTACCCAACCTAAGTGGTCATAAAAGATAAACAGCTGTTCAGCCTTTCTGAAGGACTTAGTTTTGTCCAGGAAAAATCTCAGTTGCCCTGTGAGTGTCTAGACAATGTAAGATTACCCCACCACCACCATAATTTTGGGGATTGGGAAAGAAAGTAGGAAGATGAATAGCCTGATTGAGAGACTGCTCATTCACTACCTTAAGCAGGAAGGATGGTTTAGCCCTGAGAGTCACCCTGTCCTTGTGAAAAATAAGAAAAGGTGACTGGCCATGAGAGCTTTTAACTCAAACTCTCCTAAGCAGAGATGACAGCCAAGAGGAGGATTATTTTCCAAGTACTGAATTTTAGAGAAACAAAATAAGCTGGTTCATAAGAAGGCAGAATAAGCTTTTCTAACATGAAAGTAAGATCCCAAGGGGAAGAGATGGGTTTCCTTTGTGGGTTAAGATGCAAGACTCCCCTGAAATAAAACCTGACCTCCAGCCTAGCCTAGCCATAAACAGAGGGCTAAGAGAGAGGGAGGGAGGCAGGCAGACAGGCATTAACAGGTGACAGATGAGTTTTAAAGGAGGCCAAGCCCGATTGAGCAAGTTTGCATAGGAATTGCAGCACATTAGGAACCTGCGACAGGAGTGGACAATGACTATCTTTGCAGCACCAATAGGAAAACCTTTTCCACTTAACAGTGGAAAAGGTTTTCTAATCCAGGCCTCTTGTAGGACTTGTACCTCTTCTGGGAAGTGGTGTTTCTGAGGAATTCAAACCCTATCATCCATAGGGTCAGGTTGGAAAATGGAGGATTTGGGTGGAGCAGCACTCAATTTTTGCTGAGTTATCAGGTCCGGATGAAGAGTAATTCTCTTGTAACTTCCTTTTGCCAGATGAAATAGCAGGGGAACCAACATTTCCTCGGCCATTAAAAGGAGTCTGAGAGTTTCTTTTTGTGCCTGGAGAAAGATTTTTGGAAGAAGTGGCAGAGGAGGAAATGCATAGAGAAACATCCCTGTCCATTGGAAAGAGAAGGTATCTGACCTCTAGGCTATGGCTAGTTTCCCTTGTGCAGAACTGAGGGAGCTGATGGCTGTTTGATGAACCAAACAGGTCTGTCTGAGGAGGGCCATACTGCAGGGAGATGTTGAGGAAGATGTCTCTGCTCAAAGTCCACTCATGGGTGTCTTCCAGGAAGCAGCTTAATTAGTCTGCTAGCACAATGTCCTGAAAAGGGATATATGTGGCTGTGAGTGTGATGTTCAATTGTATTGCCAAATTCCATGCTTCCGGTGCTATCCTGCACACTTGGTAAGGTCTGGTGTCTCCTTGTTTGTTTATGTAACATACAACTGTGGTGCTGTCTGTGTACATTTGGGGGTGACCTAGGTTTCTAGAAGTGGGCAAAAGTCTGAAAAGGTTGCAGAAGAGCCCTCATTTCTTTCAGAAATATATGTTTCTTCATTGGTTGCCATTTCCTTGGCACTTCATATGATCCTGTCCATGCCTCTCCATCTGTTAGGCTGAGGATAACCTGTCCCTTCCACCACAGTAGTTCCTTCTTGAGACAAGGAAGGAGGGAAATCAGTGTGTCCAAGAGGTGGCAGTTCTAACACACGATTTGTTCATGTGAAGTCTACCAGGGGGAGCATAAGAATGGTGGCTGCCACAAAGCCCAAAGCCCTTCACCCATCCTCTTGCTGAGTAATGGATTGCAGAGGAAGTAACTGGAGAGACTGAGAACTTTCTCCTGGTGAAAGAAGGCATGCATATATTTGTGCCCAGTCTGCATACCAGAAACAACAGGTCCTGCAAAGGAATGATGTGTGATTTTTTTTTTTTGTAGTTTACAGTGAATCCTAGACCTGTCAGGAATTTTTGGGGTGAAAAGGTATGGATTGCTTTTTCACTCCAATACATGAAGTTTCTGGTGCTGCGGTAGCGTTGTCGCCCGTTCGATTCTCAGTTAGAGTGTCTTCTGTGTGGCGACATGCGTGAATGGGTGTTCCTTCGTTGAAGGTTGTGCATTAGGCCCGGCAAGCCAGTATGTAAAAATCTACTGCCAATCATTAGCAGACCGGAGTTCCGCTGTGGCGACCCCTAACCGGGAAAAGCCGAAAGAAACAAACAAACGAAGTTTCTAGATCACTGGAGAGAAAAGCCTGGGTCAGAAGGCCATCCAGGCAGGAGAAAATCTGAATTCCCCAAGTGTGATAGACAGCTACTACTGGATCAAGGCATTTTGTGCACACACTTCGGGCTGTGAAAAGACCAAAAAGCAGAACAGTAAACTGAAAATTCAAGGAGCCAGTGAAAAACCCGAGGAATCTCTACAAGAAGGATGAATGGGAACGCGTAAGTAGGCATCCTTCAGAGCCATTACCACTTAGAAAACCTGTGGTAAGATGAAAGGTAGAACAGTCTGAAGAGAGAGCATTTTGAAAGATGGAACCCCTCAGGTAACTGTTCAAGACGCAGAAGTCTAGGATGGATCTCCACTACCTATTTTTTTTCTTAGGGCTAGAAAAATCCTGGAGTAAACTCCTTTTTCACATGAAGTACTTAGGGACTTGCTCAATGGTACCCTGCTTCAAGAGACTTTGAATAATGGGGGCCAAAAAGGATATTTGGTTTTGAGGAGGCTCTGGCATGCTTTTTAGAAGAGGAATGTTTTCCAAGACATGGGAGAGCCATCCCTGAAGATGGACAGGCACACTTGTCTATGGTAATAGCTTCCCACCTGGCCAGGAGAGTGACAGTTTTTGGGAAAGAGGGGTAATGGGGCTGAGGACAGGGGGAGGGGTTCTGCAGAGGTAGTCACAGGCTTTTGCTTCTGAAGGGTGGCCTCCCAGCTGGTGGTTCCCTATGGATTTTTCAGAGTATCTTTTCCTAAGTGTTTTCCTTTGCTTCTGAACTGTCCTTGGACCCTCCTAATAAAGGAAGTAGATTTAAATGGGTCGTTCCTATGATATATAATAACTGAAAACAGTAGGATCTGTCTGCAGTCTTTCAAGGTCTTACCTTTGTCCTGGAAAGTTTTAAACAGACTGGCCATCTGAGGACCAAACACGGTCTTTTTCCAAGGGTAAGACTAGAATATTAGATTTGAATTTCTCTGGTATAGGCTGACTTTAAAGCCATGCGGTCCTTTGGAAATGAGCCGTATCAGCCTATGAAAGGGTCTTGGTAGCAGGCAACTGAGCAGTAGCCTGATGTACCTACCATGGGTTCTGCAAACTCAGCAGGTATGTCAGAGTCAGAAACATTAGACTGTGGATCCATTTGAGGCCTCAAGTTTATCTTTGGTGGCACCGGGATGTGGAATTATCCATCTTAGACAGAGCCAAGTGTTTGAGATGCTGGGTTTCGAGAAAGGTGTTGAGAGCAGCAGGCCTAGACTTAAGGGTTTTTGAAATGAACTACTTACAGACTGAGCAAGATTTGTGATAGTGTTCTAGGCCTAGGCAAAAGAAGACACTTGGTATTCAAGTCCTTGTATGGAATCTGCCTACTGCATTCACACTTACCCCTCCTAGCTAACATCTACAATCTTCAATAAATATCGTTAAGACAAAAAGGAATACTTATCTGGACAATCAAATCAAAGGTACCATTAACCAAACAGCAAACAGTCCAACGAACACATGACCTGCATTTCAGGCTGGTGGGCAAGACGGTCTTTGGCTCCACACTTGTACATCTACCTATATACCCCAATGCATATAAACTGAAGTCATGCAAAGGAAGTATGATGCAGGAGAAGGTAAAACACTTTGGTACCCTGGCCAGACATCAGCGGGGACACCCCATATATCAGGAATACTGCAGCAGTGATTACAGTCTGGACATTTTAACAAACTCAGGAAACAGTGCTCATGTAGCAATATGCAACAGATGATGGACTACAAGTCAGCTAACATCTGTGCAACAGTAATGTCAACCATAAGGCAATATCTGCTACAAAACGTAGATGCTCTCTTGTCCCATGGGCTGCAGATAAACTGAAACTGCAGTGAAAATAGTTTTATCAATAAAAAAGCATAAAAAGTCAATGTAGACAGTACTGGTGTTCTGCTGCAAACATTTTACATTTTAACAAAAAGAAACTTACCTTCAAAATATCATTTTCCTTTGCTACTTTAACCTCCTTTATTGTTGCATCAAAACCAAGGTTTCCTGTAAACCACAGTTCCCATAAACCAGCTTCAGACAGGACACTCTTAATACGGAATTCTGTCATTGATGGGTTAAGCCTAAAACACCAGCAGATAAAAAATGATAATTATAGAATACCTGACAGCATCTGCTTTGATAAAATAAAAGTCTAAAGAAACATACCACTGATGAAATCATTCTCTGGAAATCAAAATCTATTATTAATTTTCAATGATAGAACACTTCGAATGAACACTTCGAAAAAGTTGTTACACAGATTAAGTCACCCTTTTCTTTCTGCTTTTGACATCTTTATTTTACATATTTTTGTTAGTAGTACTTTTCACAGGTACTCCTTACCTGAATACTTTTAACAGAAAATAAATGTTTTGGCCCAAGAAACAACCTACTGCAAAACTGGAAATTGTTCAAACTGCTATAGAAAACTAGAATTTTCATGAAACTGAGCAGATGAAAAGCAACTATTAAGTCTTACATTACACTGGACATATTAAGGGAATGTCAACAAGTGATGGATATTTCATTCTGAAGTCTGAAAAAAAAAGTTGCAGAAACACACACTGATGAAAAGGCCAATGAAGCAATGAGAGCAATGATGGAAGACATTTGTGAAAGAGCAGCTTGATTCACCACTCCAACATGTATTCCATATGGGTAACCGTAATCTTAGGGCCTCTTACGCTTACAAGACACCTTCTTTACTATCCGCCTTTTCTTTCATATTACACAGCATAAATATCATTGACCAAAATAAGTCAGTATTCTTAACACTATACATGTCCTTCAGGTAACAGTGAGGACTTAGAAATTTGTTGGGGCATCTGCACAAAACGATTATGGATACTTGGATATCATAGCCAACACAGGATGTCTTGCACATCCAAAGGCAGACACTCACTCCTGAAAAGCCAACCAAAGTTCAGTCTGTGTCAACCAATAAGCAGGGACACTGACTTAAGATTCTCAAAAAAATGTAATTCCATTTCCATGAGATGAAATCTGGTAATTACACCTGTGACATTAAATTTCCAGACATTACTGTGATTTCATTATAATTTACTAATGAAACGATTTATATGCAAAATTAGAACACAACCTAGGTACAGAACAGTTAATAAAATAAGCTGACACTATCTTTAGCAGTACATATAAAAAGAAATACAGAGTGTGCTGAATGAATGCTCCAGCCAAAAATGACAAAGTCCATGAAAATCACGTTTTTCCAATACTTAGTCCAAATTTTGGATTTGCTGGCATTTTCTAGGAAAAATGGAAAATTACTGCAGGAGAAAATAAGAAAATGACATGCCCATCAAAACTGTTGCTCGATGCTCTTACCCCTTAGTTGCTCATATACACAGCATGTCTCTAAACGTACATGGTCTGTCCAGTCACTGACACTTTCATTACCCAGTAGAAATACTTTGCATTACTGGACCAAACAGTTCACAGATTCATAGACTGTTACCAGGCATGAACCAAGGGGCCTTTTTAAGCCTAGCTAAGTTTTCATGAAAGAATAATGATGTCCTGCATCCAAACAGGACACTGAGGGCCAGGTATTTACCACTGAGGGCCAGGTATTTATAAGCTACCTCTGCCCATAAGGGACATGGGTTCCAGGCCTGGTGTAAACGTCCTATTCCCCATCCACTTGTCCAGGTTGTGCTTAAAATGGTTAACAGATGAACTCATCTTCACGTGGATGGGAAGCCTGTTCCACAGGAGGGGCAGTCTCTGGGACACATATCTGTCTCTCCAGCAAGTTCTGTTGATGTCACAGACAAATTTCAGGTTCTTAGACCTTGTATTTCTAGTACTCTTTGAATTAGGAATATGGGAGATTCATAAGTGTGGTGTTTGTGGATGCCTTGTAAGCCAGGCATAGATCAACTTTCAGCAATCTAAAGGAGACTGCGTAGAGGGGAAAGGGCTTTAAGGCACTCTGCATAAGGCAGGCTTGTTATGCCTTGTGTTCTTTTTGTAAGGAACCTTTGAGATCACTCTAGGTGCTGCATGTCTAGTCAGGCACATGCCAAAGACAGCATTGTACTCTTATGGTTGGTCTAATAAAGGTGTAGTACAGTGCGATAATGACCTCTTTGGACCTAGATGTCATGCCCTTACTTATAATTTGTGCAACTTAAAAGGATTACCTCACCACTGCGGCCATGTGGTGGTCAAAGATAAGGCTGTCGACGTGCGTACCCAGATCCCTGACCACTGGGTCGTCACTTAGGGATGTATATTAACATGGTAATTAGTTAGGATGGTTGATTTCCCAAAGGGTTCAATTATGCATTTCTTACATTGAGTTTAAGACCATGGCTTTGGCAACATTTATTAATCAAAGATACACTTTCTTGAAGAATACTAGTGACTGCAGGGAGTTGATAACCCCCAGCTTGCAATCATCTACAAACTTAGTCAGCCATAAACCTTCAGCATTTGCTTCCATTTCAGAGAAACTGATGCCAAAAAGGGGAGGCCCAGTACCGAGCCCTGAGGGACTCCACTAGTGACTGACCTCTTGGTGGAGGGGCCTCACCTGTTTTGTTCTCCTGGGTCCTATCAGTGAGCTGTTGGCTGAAAAAATTATATGATGTCTTCCTGTTTGTTTCTTGCATTTACATGCATAAATACCACAGTTCATTTAACTATTTATTGTAATCAACTAGTCTTATTACTGTATTGTACTGAGTACAATAAATACACAACGACAACTGTTTCAGTTAATAAGCTTTACTATCACATTTTTCTTTTCAGATCTACAAGCATGTAACAAAGATGCTGTCAGTTCTCTATGGCAAATACCCAAAGCTTGTTTACACACACTCATTTTTATACCAAAAGGTCTCGTATTTTTTCTCAGAGTCTGATGTATAACAGTTCTTTCTTTGTCCTTTGTTCTTTATAGTTTGATGATTTATGGAAATTCAGTCTTGCATTATCTGAAACATGGTGTTCCAGCACTATCTGAAACTTGATGTTACATCTCTTTACTTTGTTGCTGCCCTTCCACCTGCCATCTGCACAGTTATTTTTACAGAATTTGTTTCTCAAAAACATACTCCTTTACATGGATGCCAAAATCTAAGCTATGCCAGCACACTTACTACTTTTTATTTTTCCAGCATTTTATATTATTTCTAAATTAACCCTTTATATTTCATATAATTTTTGCAGCTTTTTATTCAAGCTAATAATCATGCTAGTGAAAAGACAGTGAACTATTATTCTTTCAATGGCTATCCGGCAGGTGATACAAAGGTTTATACCTAAATCAGTGAGCTTGTCTATAATGCCTGAGTGGGGTACTGTATCAAAAGCCTTGGCAAGGTTGAGGTAAGCTGTGTGCAGTCATACCTTCTTCCAATGCTTTGGTGACCCTCGCAAAAAAGTCCACCAAATTTAATAGGCATGACCTTTCTTTAATAAAGAAGAACTGTGATGGGTCCAGTGTTATCAGGGCACATTGATGCAGTGTTTTTGGCCTTATGACCTGTTCTCTAGTAATGGTTGGGGGGATTCTGTTATGTGGTATTTCCTTCGGATTATCAGGGCGGAGCCAAAAGTTTGGCAATAGCCTCTGGTTCAGTGTGGGTGATGCCATTTACAATAAGTTCTGTGCCTTGTTGTGTATTTCCTCTGAAGTTGTGGACATAAGCTGTAGAAAGCTTTGTGGTTGTCCTTTGCCTGAGAAGCTATTTTTTTCTTCATATTTTAGCCTCCGAAGTATTAAGTAACCCTCTTAGCTGCCTGTTTAGATTGGTTTAGGTTCATAGGTAGGTACTAGGCTATTGGCCCTAGGGTCTATATAAGCCTAGCCAAATGGTACCCTGGCTTTTACCACCCAAGAAAGTTATTTTCCTGTGCCTCTGTCAAGCAGAGCCACAGAAGTGATCCCCGGGGTGTATTTCCTATTTCCCATCCAGTCATCAAGATTTTTCTTGAAGAGTGCTAATGAGGAGCTTTGTTTGATATAGATAGGTAGTTTGTTCCAGAGTATGGGAAGAGTATGACATTATTTAAGAAAAAATTACTTAACTTTTCTTAAATAATGTATTTGTATGACGGCTCCATGATATTCACCCACTTTCCTTGGATAGCTTGGTGCTTTTTTGATGTACTGCGCATGCATATCGGACTTTCGTTCCCATGTTCATGCATTACATCAGTGCTGTGTGAGGGCTGCTGTGTATAAGAAAGTAAGGGAGAAAGGAAGATTTCTGCTACTTTTTTTTTTTTTTTTTTTAAATTAAAAAAAAAAAAAAAAAAAAGATACAGGGAGACTTTGAATGTATGGGAGATATGGGACATAGAAAATGGTTGGGGGCTTTTAGTATGTATGTCTTTATTCCTCCTATATCTGGACAAGATTTTTTTTTCTTTTGTCGTATAACCGATTGATGGTGTGATTCCGCCAGGGTGACTGCCTTTTTTGAGGTCTTTATTATTCTTAATATGGTGGCTACAGTCTCTATACAGTTATATATGGCTGTGTACAGAAATTTTAAAACAGCTCAGTGTATTCTATATTGTTTGGTTTGGTTTGGGCTTTGGAAATTTAGCCAAGAGTTTAGAGGAGAGAGGTTAGCCTTGGAATAGTTCCTAAAGGTTTTTGGTTTTGCTGGACTCCTGGATTTAATTTTTATTCCAAGTACTACTGCCTTATGGTCAGATCTGACAAGCAAATATATTAACACTGGGTGAGGAAACAATGGTCCCCCATATTCTTGAGTACAAGGTCAAGGATGTTTGTACCCATGGTAGGGGAACGGACCAACTGTTCCAGGATGTTGGTATTAACAAAGTTTAGGAATTGTAACTGGTTTAGTAAGTGGAAAGGGAGGAAAAGAAAGATAATACAAGTTAAAGAGGACTAAGGGGGTGAGCCTTCATAACTGGTCTTTCAGTACTAAGCCGAATGAGCTGATGAGATGGGCCTGGAAGGAGTGTCCAAAATCAGATTTATAGTAGGGGCGGGCAACTCAAATCCACCAAGTTTAAGAGTACAACAACAGTAGAGTGGGTGGGTGAAAAAAATCAAATGCAGCCAGAAATCAGCAAAAATCATGCAAAGAACAGCAAGTCAGACAAGCACTCCAGCTAAATAAAGATTCCTCCAAACATGTCTAGTTAAATGAGGAATGCTATTTCTCAGCTCCTACCACTAATTACCTGGATGTTATTCACTGCACGCAAAGGAAGTCTTTTCTAACTGACCCTAGCCAAAACCTCTTAAAACTCCAAAAGAATAAAAAAAAATTAAAACAAATGCATTATAAGAAAAAGATAAAAAAACAGAAGTAGCCAAATCTTAAACGAAAAACATCAGTTCAACATCAAATGCAGACAGAGGTCAGCAATAGTCAGGCCTAGAAAACAGCAAGTAAATGTATGCTCCTCAGCCACAAAATACTTCCAAATAATTAACTTACAGCACATAAAAAGACTGGATGCATTGCTTTCCTCTGACAGGGAGACACTCTTTGCTTTCTTTCTTTTCAAAGTATAGGGAATCCATTCTGGACCAAAAATAAATCAATAAGGTCAAGTTGCTACCTGTGATCTGCATATACATTCCATCTGGAAGAGATAAGTCAGCAGCAGTGGAAGCTCTCCAGCAATGTACAAACGGAAGTCAGTGTTATGCTTAACTTAAACACTGATTGGAAACCGTCAAATGATGAGTCCAGTCATCCTTCCTATTAAACTTTTATGAAATCACCCGGATGGCAACTCTCACTATCAGGAAAACAAATCACCTGGATGGGCAGTAATCTAAAGTAGGCCCTTATTTCTGTCTTTTGTAGTATTATCTTTCTAAGGTGCATTCACAGACTCCATCCATGGTCGCTCGTTTACATTTGCTGCTTAGAGTCAAATATAGATAGGATGCAAAAATACAGTTTCTCCATAAACAGGAGAAGGTTCTACACATCTACTGTAAATTATGCAATACAATCTAGTAAATGGACACCACTGTTCAAACCAATACAGGATGACGCCGTATGTCACTTCAGTCAGGACTACAAACTTACCATGACTTTTTGCACATATACAACACCGATAGCACACAATCACCTACAGTGTATTTACAGAAACTCTTAAGATTTGCTGCAACCTGTTACCATCAGTACCGTCTTCTCAAGTAAAAGAATTGAAATGACAACAACATTAAGAAATTGTGAACACAGACCAGCTGCTGAAACCTGATCATACAACAACCCCTCCTCCCTTATTTCTATCACAATGATAACAAGACTATCAAGAGTCTGCAACAGACTTTTATGAACCAGGTCAAAAATTTAATAAATGCCCAAAGTACCAGGTAACAGCTGTCCTCTTGCCATTAACTGTCCATCCTTATTCTCCACACAATCTCTGCAGACCTTGTGCATAGATTCCTGCATACAGTGAAACCAGAATCAGTTGCTACTGATAGTCATCCAATATTTTTAAAATCTCTGCTACCTCTATTGTATACTGTTACAATCCTCGTTAAACATCATGCTCAAGAAGTCTGTACCCTGATACCTTTGAAATAGGCATGTACAGTACCACTTCAGATGATAATTAGTCACATTAAACAACTGTTCCTGCTTTACCTTCATCTCCATTAAAAAAATAGAAAATGTGTTCAGTTACAATTACTCCAGTAACTGGTAAATTCCATTTTTATTTTAAATATGCAACACAGTTTTAGGTCACATTGTGGAAATGAAACAACTGTTCTGGACACTGTGAAATATACCCATTACTGGACTGAGCATACTTCTCAAATCTTTTCAAAAGTATGTCACAACAGTCTAGTGGACACATTAGTCAGCTATGGTCTTACTTCTACAGCAAACTTCAAGAATGTCAGTTAATCAGACTTTATCAATTTGCCATCAATGATGGATGCTCCATAACAATCAAAGTACTTACTTGGTCCTCTTCTTTTTATATCTTTGTGAAAGATACGATTCATTATTACAGAAATGTAAAACATTGCCAACAGACGACCACTATTATCCTCACAGATGATACAATTAGCAATGTTAACTCTACACATGAATCCAGCTTTCATTCATAGAAGCTACAGATACATGATATGGTACTGCACCTCAATGCCAGTAAAACTAAAGCAATGTTATCTAATTCCACGGATCAAAAACTTGATGGTGCTAACCAGAAAGATCACAGATCCTACTGTTACACAAGTAAATAAGGCCTTAATATTCTCTCTAGACCTTTTCCAACTGTACAAGTTAGTTCAGCAAATCTTTATGGCTACACCCTTGACAACAATCTTACTTTTTTTTCTATTTTCTGCCATTGTGCTAGCTGACAATCAAGCCTTCCCAGATTGGATTTCACCTAATTCACTCTTCACTGGTGGGGTGTCCTCCACAACCACAGAAGCAAGAGCCACTGGAGGGGGGGCATCACTCAGACACCCATGAGGGCTGCTTGTGTCATTTTAAGTATTCTAGCTATAAGGACATTTATGATGGCCTTAACCCTAACCCCAGGATGGCTGAAGGCCAAGCAAACCACATCGATGCAGTGCACGCAATGCCATCCCCACATGGGACCCTGCTTCCACACACCCACTATTAAGGCTACCACCCAACAGTAGGTTGGTGAATTGAACATCCCTCCCAACCGTATCTTCTGCATTTTATCCCTTCCTCTGAGAGAATGCATGCACTCCATGGACAGCTCCACCCCACCACCACCAAAGGACAGGGAAGCCCACACTCCTCTGTTAGCTCCATCAGTGTTCAACCCACTAATCAATCCTGACCCGCATGGACTGCAGTCGGGGCTTTTCACCCCTGATCTGACAAAGCTGGCAATAATCTTAGGTTTGACAACTGGTTAATGTCAAAAGTTTAGTTCACATTATAAAGCAAAGGCATCTCTTCTGTATAGTGCCACACTAGCCATTGTCAACTCATACCTGTTATGTTAGTTAATGTAATCTTCACATTTACTGATCACCTATATTAAATGAACTACAGGCATCTTTCTAGCGCAAGTGTGCAACAGAAAACCTATGCTTGCAGCTGACCACCTCTTTGCTACGTACATTACTTGGAGATGACAGTTGTCTGTTGTGTAGGTGAAACTGCTTGCAAGCTTTTCTATGAAGCAAACTGTCCAGCTCTGTCTGAACCTAACACAAGGCAGAATATTCATCAAGAACTCACTCCTAAATGGCTAACCTACATTCCTTTAAAAAATGCATCAGATGACACATTAACAGCTATTCCACTTCAAACTGAAGTATACCCTTAGAGCCAGGTATATTAAGTCTACAGTAAAAAAACACCTACTAAGTCAGTGGAACTGTGACAACAGAACAAAATATCTCGCTAAACTTAAATCTAACTACCTAAGAAGAACTGTTACTTTTCGTTGTCCTTATTTGTATACAGTTTCTGATTACTTCATTAAAAGTCAAGTAGTACTTAAAGTAGGTAATCTGCTCATTTACCTCAACTTCACATAAGTGATTTCAACAGGTCAATATACTGCTATGGTGTATGGATCAATATACTGTTTTATAATTTGCAAGGTGTTTTGTAATGTAGCACAGTTCCTAGAAAATGTTAGAAAAGTGAGAAAAGGTCTACCCAAAAGAACATTCCCAGTTAACAAATGCAAACAAACTATTTTCATTTTTCATAGAACACAATAAAGAGATGGTTAATCTTTCTGGCACAAAAAATAGAAACATGCCCTTCATAGGTGGCAGTTCTATAAAATAACTACCTTATTGCAAAAAAATGTGTATACAGCCATGTTTAGAATAGATCAGATAGATACTGTAGAGTTAGAGACCAGGGCTGAGACGGTCATGATTCCTCTTTTAGAGCCAGAGAAAGAACTTGTCCCATTTCGCTATGTAGCATTTCCTAGCATCGTATCACTGATGCTGTGAGTTGCAAGTTCCTCATGTTCAGTCGTATAAAGTACCCCCAGGTGTTATGTTAAGAGGTGCACTCAAGTATAACCAGCTTACTCCAATGAACAGAAAATCAATGCTGACTGAGCAAGATGATTCCATCAGTAGAATCTTTGGCCATTTCTCTTTTGCTTTCTGGATCATCTTGGGGAGAAGATGGATCAGAGGGAATACATACAGAAACAGACCTGTCTGATTGGCACAGAAGGCATCAACTGCCCACGCTTCCTTGTGTGGTGCTCTGCAGCAGAACTTCATAGAAGTCTGCTGCCTAGAGTAGTAAAATTGTGCACCTCTGGGAAATTCCACTTCTGGATAAGTTCTAGAAACACATTCTTGTGCAACATCCATTCATGGGGATCTGCTTCTGATCTGCTCAGCTGGTCTGCCAATGAAGTGAGCAGGGCTGAGAACTCTAGGACTAATCACAAGCAAATGTTGCCACACTGCAGAGGATATATGACCAACTCCTCTATTGCTTCTTTGTGCACCACTTTGTAGCTGTACTGTCTTTGATCACCTTCAGCACTTCCTTTCGTCAGGCTGCAATGAATGCCTTCAGAGCCTAGCTGAGTGCCAACATTTCTTTTATGCTGATACATTCCCTGCTCTGGGAGTGACTAATTATCCTGGCCCTCAATCCCCTTTGAGTGAGCTCCACAAGCCATGTCCGAGGTGCCCGTATGCAAAATCTGGTTTGCAGGGAACCGATGCGTCCAGACCTACTTGGCTGGTCTACCATTCCAATTCTTTCTTTATGCAGGGCAGAATGAGGATATTCTACAGGGACTGACTGTACTTATTCAATGAAATCATGAGGTACCACTGCAGATTTCTCATGTGCATTCTCCTCCAGGGACTGGATGTAATAATCTCAGTAATTTCTGAAGTATCACTGCAACTTTCTCATCTGCAGCCTCGCTAGTAGTACAATCATAACTAGATTTCACAACACCCTGTATACTTGGGGACTTCTCTGGCTATAACATGAGTTACTTCAGGAGATATTCCGAAACCACTCCCTTGAGGCTTTCACCTTGTCTTTTTGGAAAAATGCCACCTGTTTGCTGATATACAACAGAATCCCTAGAAAGATCATTCCTTGGAAGGTATCAGGTTTGACTACGGTAGACTAATGGAGATCACAAAAAGGGATGTAGACATGTCAGACTAAAGACTCCCTAGTTTCAGTTTCCTACAGATCCAGTTCAATTTTAAACTAAGATAATAAAGTGTTGATGTTTATATTAGCTAAGACAGCAACGGTGTTGCCAAGAATGATAGATATTGTTCAATATGATTTTGTGGAGGGGAGAAAAGCAGACAACATTAAGAGAACAATGTTGATCCAAGGGGAGGTAGAATGCAAGAAAATGCCACTACTGCTGGTGGATCATGATACAGAGAAGGCTTTTGCAAAGTCAGATGGGATTTTATGAGAAGGAAAATGATAACATTTGTGCTCCCTGACAGAATAATAAGGTTAATTAGGGAGCTACATGATAGGTCAGAGGCAATAATTAATATAAGAGGATTTCCTCTCCAACTAGCTACATTTAAAAACAGGAACCATGCAGGGGTGTCCTCTTTCCCATTTATTATTTGCTTTACATTTACAGACACTGGCAAAGAAAATAAGGGACTCATTAAAGATAAGGAAAGGGCAGTTTTATTTGTAGATGATATGATGATATTATTCTGTACTTGATAAATACAGAAAATGTTATTTTGATGTTGTGGAACATTCTAAGTTGCAAGCTTTTTCAGCATATAAAATAAATGAAGATAAAATGATGACAGCAGCAGTAAACTATGTACTTACACATGAACTGCTTCAGAAATACCAATATTTTAAAGGGTTTATAATAAGCTGAAGTGTTTATGTGTATGTATTAAATAGGACTCTAAAGTAGCTAAGGATATGGGGGAAGAGACTAAACAAAAAATAGAAAGATAAATAATCTGTAAGTTCTTGATTATAGAAACTGATAGTAAGATACAAGCTGTGAAGATATGTGTAAGTGCCTTTAGTTTTACATACAGCTCAGACATATTTCTATTTATTTGAATATGTTTACCAGGGTAGAGCACTGATCAATTCTGACTCATTTCAGTATCAACCAGAAGAAATGTTGTGAACCATAATTAACAGAGTTGAAAAAAATAGTTGGGAAGAGGGCAAGAATCAAATGGGATACTTAATTGTCCACACAGAAGATGGTGGTTTGGAGCCATTTGTTTTTAAGGGACACTGTACAGCTACAAGGTTAAGGCTTATATATATATATATATATATATATATATATATATATATATATATATAGATATAGATATATATACACACACACACACACACATATATATATATATATATATCACACACACACATATAACACAAGCGAGAGGTAATGAATCAAAGTGGAAAGGGATGATGACGAAACTTGGTGAAGATTGAGAAGCAAGGACAGAGTAAGGATTTAGATTACAGGTCTTTAAGGAGAATAGTAAAAACCTTACAAAATATTATATTCATAAAGTAGCAGAAAGTATTCTAAGAACTAAGCCAACATGGGAATGAAGAAAAAAGATTTTACCAACAGAAATGACTAGAAAAGAGGAGTACAGAAAATACGTTAGAGGGAGCTGGAAGTTACTGGACAAAAAAAGCAGAACCACCAAGGTATTAGTAGCAAATAACTAGAGAAGAAAATGATAGAGGAGCAAATGGTTGTAACTAAGGAAGCAATTCTTTTGAGCTACGCTACAGGATCTGAATTGCCCACAGATAGTATGGCCTTACTAAGCTTAATGCTACTGGCTGCCAAAACAAGCAATTGCTATTAAAGGGTAATCAAAGTCTAAACTAATTGAAGTAATGGATACTGTACTGGAGTTTGGATCTTTAGAAAAGGGAAGGAGCAAATTATATTGAAATAAAATGGCTGTGTGGTAATAATAAATGCAGAATAATGTTCAGGAGAAAAAGTGAGATTTAAGAGAAGGCAGGATTTGAGCAAATTATGTAATGTTGGAGTGAATGAAAATTGTTAAAAAGAAAATAGATGTGTATAATAGATGAAAATGAAAAATGTTTGCTATGGTTAGTTTATTATTTAAGTGTACTTATGACACTGTCTACAACATAAAAAGTTAATAAAGAAATGCACGAATGCAGACCGGTTTGAATCAGGCAGGCATCAAGGAAGGTATGGGTATGGATGTTCTTGGTTCAGCAATATGCAATTGCCGGAGACAGGTATTCTGTCACTAAATCAAAGAACCAGAAGGTAAAATGATACTGAAAACCTATGCAATGAATCTGAGACAGCATCTGTAGTCTCAGTGGAAGGGAATGTACAGATAGGTATCCTTGAGCTCTAGGGTTAATATCAGATCTTGAGGGAAAAGGAAGGACAGAGATGCCTTCAGTATTAGCATCATGAATTTTGGATCTTCAGGAAGATGTCCACTATGGGCTTCCCAGCCTCGTCCTTCCCAGATACCACAAATAGTCAGCAGAATCCTTTGTTCTGGTTTGGCTCTGCCACTGGTTCTATCACTGTATGAAGTAGAAGCTCTTCTACAAGAGGAAGTACTAAAGTCTTCTGGTTCCTTTGGTACTGGTAGAATGCCTGCTAATCTTGGTCTTGACTGGAAATGTAAAATGTAATTTTAAGTTATATACTTACCAAAACTATTCATTTGTGTTGTTCATTTTTATTCTTCAACGAATGGGTTTGGATCTGATCCTTGGATCAGACTCGGCCACTTTGTTGCAGTCTAGGATCAGACTCTCGAGTTTCTCCCTTTACCCATAAAGCCCCCCATTACTGTTGTACCTTAGATCGAGTTTGCTGCTTCTAAATAAAGTTCAATAGAACAATATATGATAAAAGAGAACAGAATAGAGGCTCAAACATGAACAAAAGTTCCTAACAAATTCCATCAGGTCATTCCTAAAGACAAGGAAGGGGAAAGGTGGGAGGAGAGTTGAAGAATGAAAATGAACAACACAGATGCATAGTTATTGCAAATACATAACTTAAAAATCTGACGTTGTCATTTTCATTCATTTCTCAATGAAAGGGACAGAGTCCCCAGCTACAGTAACCTTGAGAAATCCTCATGGAAGGACATTCTGGAGTACTGCAGAGCCAAATACCACTCTATTTCTGGATGTGATGTTCAATTTGTAATAAGCCACAAAAGTATGAGCTTTAAACCAAGTGGCAGCCACACAAATGTCATCAATGGAAGCTCTGGACCAAAAAGCAGAAGATGTAGCTACTGACCTAGCAGAATATGCTTCTGGTTGTCAATCATTTTAAGGAATAGATATGAAAAATACAAATCAGTAATCCATTTGGCTACTGTAGTTTTTGAGACAGGTTTACCCAACTTGTTTTTGGGAAAGGAAAAGAATAACTGATCAGTATTCCTAACTTCCTTAGTTCTACATAGATAGAAAAGAAGATGTCTATGTGCATCTAAAGAATGAAGCATGTACTCTTCCTTTATTTTCAAATTTAGGGAAGAAAACAGGCAAATTGATGACTTGATTGATGTTTGCTTCTGATGCAACTTTGGATAAAAAGGATGGACTTATACATAAAGCCACTCTGTCCTTATGGAATATCAAGTAAGGTGGCTTAGAAGACTGTGCGTGAAGTTCACAGACTTGCCTAGCCACGGTTCTAGCTACAAGAAAAACTGTTTTCCAAGAAAGAAATCTGAGGTCTACTTTTGGGGATGGTTCAAAGGGTAACTGAATCAGAGTCTGTAACTCTAAAGTAAGATCACCAGGTGGTACGGGGTCCTTAACAGGTGGCCTAAGTAAAAAAGTACCCTTAAGAAAGGCATTGCACAACTTAGATGATGCCAAAGAGAAAGTATTATCTCCAATGTGAAAATACGAAATGGGAGTTAGTTCAACCTTAATAGCAGAGAAACTGGCCTCAACCTGAAAAAGAAGAGCAAGAAAATCTAAAATAGTGGTGACTGGAGCAGAGAAAGGATCCAAGCTTCCTGCTTAGCCCTTAAGAAAACTCTCTTCCATTTACTTTTATAAATCTTTCTTGCAGAGGATTTCTAAGATAAAAACAAGATTCTTCGAACAGGACAGTAAAACTTGGAATGTAAAGAATGATTAAGGTGAGTACAAACCAAAAAAGCACAGTTTAATAAACACTCTGGCATCTCAGCTGAAAACTGGAATGTCTAGCCTGCAATGGAATTGGAGAAACCATGTGGTCAATTTGAGGCCTGGGATGTCTGGGTGAGTCATATCTGATGGGTGTGACAGGAGATCTGGACTGGGGTTCGGTGTCCAAGGAGTACATAACAGATGAGACCAAAGGAAGGGAAGTCAAAACTGCCGATGCCAAGAGAGAGCAATAAGGATTACTTTGCTCTTTGACCTGACAGTTTTCTGAAGGAACTTGGGAATTAGGAGTAGGTGATGTAAGCATAAAGAAGACTGAAGGGCCAAATGTGGACCCGAGCATCTCTCAGTAACTATCCCTGAGGAGGGATTAGGGCAAAGTACTTGCTGCATTTGTTGCTGAGGGGAGAGGCAAAAAGATTGCAGCATGGCTGACTCCACTTGTGGAAGATCATGTTTGCCACTGACTGATTAAGAGACCACTTGTGACAGATCAGAATCGTTCTGAGTCTGTCTGCTAGAATACTGGATTTCTCCGGAATGTGCGTTGCTACAAGAAAGTGGTTGGATGAAATCACCCACTGCCAAACTCCCATTGCTTCTCGGCAAAGAGAGTAAGATCTGGATGTTTGCTGAAGTACAAAACTACTGACATACCGTCCATCTGAACAGCAATTGTCTCTAGAGGAAGAGAGTTCTGAAAGGCCTGCAATGCTAATAGGACCATTCTTCACCTCCAGGACATTTATATGCAATTTGGATTCTATTGGGGTCCACGTGTCTTGAACAGTCTGTCCTAAGTAATGCCCCCCCCCAACCCAAACTGGGAGGTAACTATGGTCAATGTGGTGGCGGAGGAAGGATAACGAGATGACCTTGCCAAATCTCACTAAATTGGATCACTGCAGGATTTCATGTGAAAACGAGCTGTTGGAATTTAGGCGATTGCTGTGGACATTGATCCCAGAGCTCTTAAAATCAGTTTGGGTGGAGGAAAAGGATGAGACATAATTTAAATGACATGTAACCTTAGAGAAAGAATTCTGCTCCATGGCAGGGATGCTTGAAGATTCATTGTGTTTAGGCGAGCTCCTACGAAATCCACTACTTCTACTGGTTGAAGTTTGGACTTTGGAAGATTCACAGTAATGCCTAGAAAGTGGGTCAATTAAGGAAGATAGTCTCTGGCTGTTAGTAATAGATGCCTGGTTGAAGCAGTGAGGAGCCAGTGATCTAAATAAGGAAACACTGAATTCCTGCAGTCTTAGTTGAGCTGCGACCACTGCCATATATTTGCTGAACACCCTGGGGCAGTGGTGAGACCAAAGGGTAGGGCTATGAATTGAAAATGACTGGCTCCCAGCTGTAAGAGACAGAATCTGCCGGTCTGCCTGTTCATTATGATGCGATAGTACACATTCTTCAGATCTATACGACACATCCAATCCCGTTCTGGAGTAATGGCAGAATGGCCTGAACCATGACCATCCAGAATTTGGAGTTCTTTATGAACTTGTTTAGATAACTGAGCTCCAAGATGGGCCTCAGGTCCCCTGTCCTCTTTGGCACCAAAAAGAATCTTGAATAAAAAATGGATCCTGTTTGGTCTGGTGGGACCTCATGGATGATAGTCTCATTTAGCAGCTTTTGAATTTCCAGTGCTGCTTGCTCCCATTGATTGGGTGGAATTTCTACGAGACTCTCTTTTTATCATTGGTGGGTCTTGTGAAAAGAGAATAATATATCATCTGGATACGATTCTTTGCACCCATGTGTCTTTTGTGATGGCTGCCCAGGCTTCTGGTTGAAGACAAGTGGACCCGACTGTCTCCAGAGGAGAACACCAGGGCAAACCTTTAAGTAATGCTGAAAGGGTCTGTCCAAGAAGGAATCATGAGACCCTTAATTTTGCGGTTCCCCCCTTGCCACGTGGGTGGCGTCTCCCATTACTTTGATTATTTCCCTCTCTTCCTCTGGGGGAAAAATCACAGCATGTATCTTGAAAAGGCCCTTCAGATTTCCGAAACCACATTTTCTTATTACAGTGTTGATTTCTGGAAAAGGATCTCTGCAGAGTAGAAAAACAGATTCCCATGGCAGATAGGGTCTTTCCATCTTGTTCACCATGGGAAAGTGTCTCTTTAATAGTAAAGCCAAATACAGAAGATCCATCAAAGGAAGCATTGAAGAATGACGCGTTAAAAGGCTCTGCAAAGTCACACAAGCACATCCAGGAGTGTCTCCTCATGGATATGCCTGTACCCGCAGCCCATGAGGAACCCTCAGACGAGTGAGAGTTAGCCTCATGGATACATTAGATATAAACTGTAGGGTGGCCAATCTCGAAAAATGAGCTTTTACTTCCTTCGTCAACATGGACCCAGGGTTAAGGTTAGAGAGTTCTTTTATTAAGTCCATCTGTAGACTAGTAAAATGTGCCAGGTAATTCAGCGATCTTAAAGCAAAAGTCACTGAGGTAGACACTCGCTTTCCAAATCTGTCTGAATCCCTAGATTCTCTATTAGGGGGGTGGACAGAGGAGCTCTACTCCGCTAGCCCCATTTTTGTGGCTGCCACAACAACCATGGCATCTATAGGAAATCTTTTTGACCAATGCTGCCTGTCCGCTGGTGCACTCAAGATCTTAATGGGATGTTTGGAAATGGGCTGTAAGGTATCCAGCTCCTGCCATGCCCAGAGGGATACAAGGTCGATAAGCTCATCCGCCGGGGGGGGGGGTACCCAAGATGTGGATGGGCCAGACCTGAAGGCTTCCAGAACGAACAGCTATGTAAAAATATTACCATAACCACAGATGTCCTTGTCTTCTATGTTGCAATATTCTTAACATGAGGGTTTCACTGTCAAAGGCGGTCCCGACTTTCGGCCAATATACAAAAGACAAACTACTGCAAGATACGTGTGACTTCGTACACAGGCCATAAAAGTGACATCCGCACACACCATCCTCAGACCTGAATGACCCAGTAAGAACACCAGCCTAAGGAACAAAAGGAGGCAAGCATACATCCAGATAAAAAGACAAAAAACAGGGGAATGGTGGGAGGGATAGAATACTGCAACATAGAAAAGAAGGATATCTATGGTTATGCTAAGATTTTAAACAGCTATTCTGTGTCCTTCTATTCTCATTTTGCAATACTAAAATGAGGGAGAATACCAAAGCTCATGAAGAAGAAAGGGAGGGGGAAGGAGCAGAGGCACTTTCTAAAAAATGTGGAGAATGGCTCTAGGAAAGCCAGCTCTAGATTTGGAGATGCCATCCAATTTATAATGTTTAGTGAAGGCATGAACATTAGACCAAGTAGCTGCTTCCAAGATGGAGTTGGTATCCAAACCTTTGAAAAAAGCACTTGATGAAGCTACAGCTTTCGTAGAATGAGCCTTAACAGAAGTAGAAAGACTTTTACCATGAAAAACATAACAAAAGGAAATGGCCTTAAAATTCTAAGTAGAAATAGTCTGCTTGGAAAGAGACATTCCCAGCACTCTGGGTAAAAAGAAACAAAAAGCTCATCAGACTTCCTGACAGCCTTAGTTTTATCCAAGTAAAATCTGAGTTGTCTACGCACGTCCAAGGTGTGTAGCACTCTCTCACTAGATGAGTGTGGAGAGAGGGAGAAGTGGGCAAATGAATACATTGGTTACAGGGCAACTCATTCACAACCTTGGGCATAAAAGAAGGGTTAGTACACATGGAAACCCTGTCCTTATGGAAATCCGGGAAGGGAGGAGAAGCCATCAAGGATTGAAGTTCGGACACCCTCCTGGCTGAAGTGATGGCTAATAATAGCACAGTCTTCCAAGCACAGTGTTGCAGAGTAGCTGCAGCTGCAAGTTCAGAGCTACAGTGAGTTTTTCCAAGACAAACTTGAGGTCCCAAGGAGGAGGAACAGGTTTTCTGGGAGGTCTGATGTGAAGGATGCCTTTAACAAAGAGTTTAAACTCCAATTTAGAGTCCAAAGGAGAAGACAAAGACAGACAAGCAGAAATGGCTGACAGATGAGCTTTCACAGAGGAATAACCCAACCCAGCCTTCAGCAGTTCACACAAGTACAATAAAACTAAAGGGACATCCACAGAAAGTGGGTCTAGTTTACCAGAAAGACACCAAATGGAAAAAACTCTTCCATTTGGATAAGTAGGATTTCCTAGTATTGGGTTTTCTGGCCTCCTGTACAACCCTAAGCACATCCTCTGAAAGGAATCGGAAGATGTCATCCACAGTGTCATGCAGAGTTAACAGGTGTGAGAGTATGAGAGATCTCTCTGTCTTCTGTGAGAAGATCCACCCTGTGAGGTAACTTGTGATGACTGCCCTTGGCTAACTGCAGAAGAAGAGGGAACCAATGCTGTCTTGATCAAAAGGGAGTCACCAGCAAGATTTTTAGTTTGTCCTGCTGAATCTTCGACAGAATTTTCTGATGAGAGGAAAGGGGGAATGCATACAGAAACATCTTCTTCCATGTCAAAGAAAAGGCATCTACTTTCCACACTAGAGGAGCTGGAACTCTGGCACAAAAATTTGGAAGCTGTCTGTTCAAAGGGGAGGCAAGGAGATATACTCAAGGAATACCCCACTGGTGGAGAATATCCAAAAACACATCCCTGTAACGCACCCATTCGTGGGACTGAGGCAGGGACCTGTTCAGAGTGCCTGCCACTACATTCAGATTGGAGATGTACACTGACTGAAGGGTGACCTGGTACTGAGTAGCCAGTTCCCATGCCATGAGGGCTAGCTTGCACAGAAGGTATAACTTTGTCCCCCCACTCCCCTCATTTGTCTACATACCAAAGAACTGTGGTGTTGTCTGTAGGATTAGAGGACCTGGATAGAAAAGAGAGTGAAAGGTCTGTAGAGCCAACAGCAGGACCTCTCTTGTCTTTTATGTTTATGTGCCCCACTCTTTGAGAAGGGGACCAAAGGCCTTGAACCTTCCAGGATGCAAAGACTGCCCTCCAACCCATGTCTGAGGTGTCTGTCAACAACTCCTGAATTGGAAGAGGAGGATGCAGAGGAAGGCCCGAGTTCAGGGAAATCTGCTGAATCCACCAACGAAGTTCCCTCTTCAGACAAGGAAGAAGAGGGGCAACAAAGTCCTGTGGATGCGCATACTGGTACCAAAATGACTTGAGGTACCACTGAAATTTCTTCATGTGAAGTTTGGCCAGAGGTAACATGAGGATGCTGGATGCCATGAACCCTAGAAGGTGGAGTTACTCCCTGGCTGTAAGGGACTGCAGGGGAAGAAAGTCTTCGATGAATTTGGTTAGAGACAGAATTAGTGCACGACTTTATGGAGGGTACGTCAGGGTCTTCTGCTGAGCTTGCTATGAAGAAGGCTAAGAATGTTAGGCCTGAAGCTTCAGCGGCATCTCTCCTTCTGGATGTCTCTCTCAAGGATGATGAAGACCCGGTGACTTGTCCAGATTTCTGCTTGGATTCTAAGGCAGGTACCACATTGGAAGCCGCAAGGGATCCTGCCATCGGCACATCCTCAGAGGCTATGCAAACATCTGCTTTGGACGAACAGGGGGTACCATGGCTTATTTCCTGGGCAGGGACTGTCTGGAAACTCTGACAGACTGGTTGTCCCGGTGGAAGATGATGAGACTTAGAGCTCAGCTCCTGACGAGGAATGGGAATAGGATCCAAAGGGGTAATAGCAGAAGAATCTCCCTGATAGGAGAAAACGCTTTCCAATACCTCAAAAGCAGAAAGGGTGGGGGAAGTGGAAATCAACTTCCCTGGAGCAAAGCTCTCGTGTCAGCAAATACTCCACTCCTTCCGGGTTCCACTCCTCAGGAAGGAACTGGACCCAAGCTGTTGAACACCAAGGGGAAGCAATGGCTACAAAACCCTCAGAGTCTAAGTCATCTCCCAGAACCCAATACCGACACTTCGGCTCCAAGATCGGTCCTGCTCTGAGACACTTGGAACCAACTGGATGAGGGAAGTGGTCAAAGTCAAAGAATCTTACATCCTCGGATCCAATGCCTCAGCTCCCAGGATCTTCAGATCTAAGAACTCTGAAACCTGAGGTCGGATTGGAAGAGGAGTCACTTTAGGGTGTGCTGAAGGCTGCAGAGGGACACCCATCTGGATCTAAGTCCTAAGAAACTTTCTCCTCATTCTTTCCACGTCCTGCTCTGACAAATTCTGGGAAGATCTGATGAAAGAAGATACTGAAGGAGGTCGAGAAGTCTTCCTAGGGGTCTCCACTAGAAAGGGAGATTTCAAAGTGGTAAAAAAACATCTCTGGGGAAAAGTGGGGAGACCAGATCACAGGTGATCTATGACATGTGGAAGGATCTGACAAAGTGGGATCCAACATCTTTGTACGTTTTGGATTCAAGAAAGTTGGATCAGAGGACTTTGTTTAACAGCTGCTCAAAACCAATGGAAGAGAACATACAGGGGAGTGCTTTCTCGACTCCCTAGTCTCCGTAGTTTTTTGACTTCCTTAGGGTGTTTGAGCCCCTAAAGTTGAAGGAATAGCAGAAGATGATGCAGGTGGCATCCCTTTTAAGATAAAAGTTTATTTCTGCTGTCACTAAAGGCCCTGGCACTGAACCCCTGACAGATTTCACATGAAACCTGGAGGTGATCCGGCCTAAACAATATATGCACTCTCTGTGGGCATCAGAATTGGGTATCTTATGCCCACAGGAAATGCATTTCTTGAAACCCGTAGGTTTGTCCACCATACCGGAAGAAACAACTAAACTGTCAAGAACAGATACTGCAGCTAATCTTAGTCAAAAGGTTGATAGGATTATAGGAAAAGGAAGTAGAGAGAGATTTTTTTTCTTAAGAAGGAAAATACCAGCAATGGTACAAAAAGGAATTTACCTCAAGAGGTAAGGAAAGAGAAAGACTACTAACAATGGTAAGTGGAAGCTACACCAAGTAGTGGAAACAAAAAGATGTAGAAACTAACTCTCACACTAAATATGGCAAAGAGAAGAACAAAATAATTATTTCAAGATGATATAAAGAAAAATCATTTTAAATAACTCACAATTTCTCTAACTGCATCTAGAAGCTCGAGAGTACGATTTATTTATTCTTATTGTGAAGACTCTCATATGTCTATACTGTCAAAATTTCAATACTAATTACTTCTATCTTGTTATTAATGCACATTAAAGGTTTTGGGTGCATTGACCCTAAAGTGCAGCACCTACAACTTTTAAAATAAATAAATTTGGACAGAATTAAACAGTGTAACACATTCTATAAAGCAGACTATGACCACTGTCCATAATCTATGCATATGATGTGCAAACCCTTCCCCACATCTTTTAGCAAGCATGGAGTACCAAAGCACTCAGACTTGAGGGATTTTTTTCTGCTTTGCCCTTCAAAGGACTGAAACACTACTACAATCAAGATTTCTCAGGTTATTAGAATTTAATGTGTGATTATGTAAATTAACTAAACTCAACAGGCCATTTTAAGTTATAACCAGGACCATACAAAAGGTGCAACAACCAAGCCAATGAGACAAAGCCTCCTGACCAGACATGACCTGACTCACTGCTGATGATTCTTCTACTACTAGTGCTGCTGAAGATTGCAAAGGGGACAGGTTCTTGTGGATGAATCGCCACCAGAAAAACAAGTTACATCAACAAACTGCATCACATGGCGACATGTGAATATTTCATGTTTTATATCTATGAGGGAAGCTACACTGCTGATGGGACAAGCATAAACATCCGAGCAAACAATTATCTTGATTCCCTAAGAAACCTTAAATGTACAAAGAGATGTGAAACAAACTTACCACTTTTTCAAGGAGAGCAAAGGGGACCGACTCAGTATGAGACCGCCTTCAAAGATGTTACTCTTCACTTCTGAGCAGTTTTTCTTGCCACAAGTCTCAGCCGCTAATAGAAACAATCAAAGTAACGTCACAGTTTACTAAAAAGCATCCTTCATTTACTAGTGAAGGTTATTAAATTCTACAAACAAGATGCAGTTACATATTAGTACAAAGCATGCAAGGACTTCAGGGGCCTTCTGTACTTCTTAAATATAGGATACATAAAAATAATGAATATCATTAACAGACAAGATGTCCAATTCTGCTGCTGTAGTTTAGAAACAAACTTTAAAAATAATGAATATCATTAACAGACAAGATGTCCAATTCTGCTGCTGTAGTTTAGAAACAAACTTTACACAACTAACTGAAAACAGATAATGCCTACATGCTCCCAAAGAACTTTATAAAGAAGTAAAAATGTATCAAATTAACTTTTCACAGCATCAGATTCAAAATAATGCAATTTCTCTACAACTTACAAAAAGAAACTGCATGCAAATTACATAAAGTTAACACCAAAGACTTTTGAGTCTCCCTCCAAAAAAAAAAAAAAAAAAAAAAAAAAAAAAACCCATTTACAAACACACTGAACTGGACCCAAGTCTAAAAAGCAACCAGTGCAGTCAGTAACCAAGGGCCTTATGTGGCACTGTTCTGAATGCTGCACCATCTGTTGTATACTATAAAGCAGTTTTGTTGAAGAGCTGTGACTTGTCCGCTATTTGGTTACCTTGTTTCAGCCTAGCCCAATCAGATGAACCAGATACTGATAAATGACAGCTGCTGAAAGTTTTTATAATTAACCCAAAGATACTATGATATCAGAGGTAGTTGTATTAGTTGAGGAGATGGCAAAGCACCATGAATAGTGTGTGGGAGGGGTTGTCCATTCCCCCAATTAAAAAACTTTCCAGCCAGTGCCATTTGGTTGAATCAGGCTAGTCCAATCAAGTTACACTGAAGTAAAAGTCATTTACCTTAACTCCTTGCATCTATGTATGTGTCTTTCGGCTTTTCCCGGTTATGGGTCGCCACAGCGGAACTCCGGTCCGCTAGTGATTGGCAGTTTTTTTTTTTTATGTGCCGAGTTGCCAGCCCTGAAGCACAACCTTCAACGAAAGTACGCCCATTTACGCATGTCTTCACGCAGAAGACGCTCTAGCTGAAAATCGAACCGGACAGCATCTTAACTGTGAGGCGACAACGCTACCGTAGCACCACCACCGCGGATCCCTTAACTCCTTGCATCTAATGAGCATTATTTTATTCTCTCTAAGGCAATGCTTAATTCGAAACTGCAACTGCGTAAAACTTTCCATAAGGTACCTAATATAATTTCAGAAACCTAAGAAAATCTCAGGAAGTAGGTCATTAATATGGATTCCTCTAGCAGGGAAAACCTTGAAAAGTTGGAGTTAACAAGCATTTCCTTCCAAGGCTCTACATTATATCATCCATAATGAAACATCCACAAAGGGCCAATTCCAACTGTACTTTTGCTTTTTTGATGCATTCATCTGGCAATATCCTGACAAGATCATTTATACAAGTCAAACAACCCCAGAATCATGTGATCCCTCCAAAGATGAATGAAAAGAAATTTGGACTCACAGTAGGTACCCTCCTAAATAAAAGATATGTTTTTGATGTAATAGCTGATCTACAAGAGGAACCTTCTTGATGGGTTCTTACTGAAGGAGAAGGTTGAAGTACTGGCTCGGAAAGGTCATTTACCGTTGGGGTAAAAAGGCTTTCTGACTTTCACTGTCTAGTCATGCTCACAGGAATGAACTAATAAACAACAGCTCACATTTTGAAAGATTGAGAGAGAGTTCTAGAATTTTGAGGCATGAAAGGGTAAACTGTGAGTCTCCTCCAGTTACTGCCTGTATTAAGCAATCACAAAAGGATAGGCAGATGTACTCCTTTTGGTTTTACAAAAAACAATCAATGAAACCAGACATTTTGTAAACACTCTGGGTGTAGTACCTTAATGATCAAACATGAAGGTGAACAGGAAGTGGGATCCCTTGTACTAAAAACCTGAAGTATTGTCTGTCCACTTTGTCTAGGAGTATGACGAGGCAGACATTCTTCAGATGTAATTTTATCAAAAAGACTTGGTGGAAGGAGAAAAAGAAGAAGCTTGCAAGCTTGACATTTTGAACTTTGGAACCTTTAAGGTTTGCTTAGCTTTGAAAAATCTAAGACTAGATTTCAAAAACAATCTTTTCTTGGAACTAAGAATAATCTTGAGAAAAATCATTTGCTTTCTTTTGGTTGTGGTCCTCTTTCTATGGCCCCTTGCTAGAAAACATCTTACAGCAATAATGGCTTTATTCTCTGGGTAATAAATGCATTCCTGAAAACTTTGGCCCTTTTCTGCGACCCTTGAATTAGTATTTTCAATAACTTGTGTGATTACTTCCCTACACTTTTTCACAAAATGACTAGGTAGCCCCTCACGGTGACTGTGGGTGCTGGGAGAGGGCAGGGGAGTTACACAGATAATGAGTTAAGAGTGGAATTTTGGGGAATGGTGGAGGGAATATGCTTTGCTGAGTCACAGCTGTCCCTTTATGGAGCCCCAACCTCAAGAGTCTTCAGGTTTCCCATTTTGATCTTGCTATTTTCTTTCTTGTAGTAGATTCACATCTCCTTTTGCTGTATTTGGTGAAAGGACGATAATTCTGTGGGATAATTTCAGCTACAGGTGATGGTATGGGAGTGAAAGAAAACAGTCTTGCCTTTATACTCCCTTTTTTAAAATACTTGTTATTAAGTGGGTCTGAAAAGCAACTTTTTCTCAAGTTGGGTCTTAACATACCCTCAGCTGTACAGATTTTTGCAGAATGTCCAGATTTTTGCTTCATATATTTTTCATAAAATTGTGGTTTTCCGGCAAATCATTAAAGACTGAAGTTAGAAAATAATGACAGACAATTGAGTTTCTGACTTCATACCCTCAGAAGATTCATGCTAATGCAAAACCTGTTACTCTATCAACTTTCTAAGTTTGTAAGAGCGACATTTAAAAATTGTCCGTATTTTGGGCCTTTGTCCCACTTTTATTTATATCTTTGTCCAGATTTCTTGCTCTAAGAGGTTGAGAGGTATGGGTCTTAAGCAGCTGAGATTTAATATAATCTTTGGGGAGAGTAGCCCTCAGCCAAGTACGCCTCCTTATCACCCACCCCAAAGCTGTCACCCTACAAGATGCTTAGAGTATCGTGGCCACATCTGATGGAGTACTTAGGAAAAAAAACAAGCTGCATACATCTAACAGTATCATCCAGGGTTTTCTCTGGTGTCTTTTCAAATTAGTTCCTTAACTAAGGACAACACCATTTTAGCATGTCCTTGGCAACTGACAGCAGTGAAGGCCATGATGGCATAGATACAGTCATTCTCAAAACAGTCTAGTATTTTACTTTCCTAGTCACTGTGAAGGGAGTTGCTGGCTGGAGCCTCCACCAACCCCCTCTAGGCATCCAAGGACACCATGACAAGATTTGCAATTACATGTTTATATAGCTATTTGCACAAATAAGCACCCTGTAAAAAGGAACTGACTTTCTGAGCGCAAGAGGTTGGGAGTTTGACTCAAAAACATGCATTTCCAAATGCATCCACAGGGGATTCTATTATTGGAAGTATTGTCAAGAACTTTAACTCAGGTAAACCCAGGAGGTCAATGTATCTTTTTTGGGCATCTCAGAATTCCTTATACTATCATCGGAAAAAACAAAAATCCTACAGTCTGTTGTGGTGTAACCAAATAAGAAATACTCTATGAGGGAGGCAGAGGATAAGGTACCCCTTTAGTCTGACTCATAAATGGGAGGGAAAGACATCTGACCCACATCGGCCAGTTCATCCACTGCCAATGTAGAGCAGTATATATGTATACCTTTAAGAAGCTTTCCATGGGCTTGTACATATGTATAAATACTTAGCACGTGCAAGCCAGACTGCCATTCTGTAGAAAGCTGTAGAGACGTAAGGATGCATGTATGTAGGGATCTCTCAAGTTAATCAGTTTGTTTATATTTTTAAGTTGCTTTTATACATCCTGCTGTGTTGCTATATAATAAAGCATATAAACTAACTACCCTGCCTGTTCATCTTAAATCATAACATAGGACGAGTGACATGGTGTCAGAATGGGATTCAGAATCAAGACCAAGAGGCACTCAGTTAATGTTGGAGTAATATAGAGGGAATGGATCATCTCTACTGCATGTACAACTTGCAAACCAGGTCAGAAATGAATTCCAGGTACTAAAACTTGCTTAAATGATTTCTTACTCAAAGAATATAAAACAAAGCGCTCAAAATGAATTTCTAGTTAAACGAAATGTCCGAAACTACAACATATTGACAGAAATATTCAAAATAGTTATGAAAATCTTTGAAACAATGTCTGAATTGCATAAAATGCATAAAATGAGGAAAACGACTGCATTTTTCGCTATGTGCTACTTTTTTTGCATTAATTAAATCTATTCAAGATATCTGAAGTATACAAAGTGTTTGCAAGTTTGTGAAGTATTATAGTGCAGTTATTACACAAAATATAGCCATTTCAAAGCATATTTTGCAAAATACAGTATTTTGAAGAGTTTATTGTACATATGAATGTTATTACAAGTACCTGGTGAGTGTGTGTGTGTGTGTGTGTGTATTCGTATATAATTACAAGGGCCATATTTGTAATGTGATTCAACATACTTTGTTGGCATGGCTGAAGGATTTCAAAAACCAGCTCCACTTGTATTTGATAATAATACTGCAAAGAAATGGAGAGTGTTTGAGCAAGAGTACAATATTTTCATGGAAGCTACATTTTCTGACAAAGATGCATGTACAAAAGCATTTATTCTGCTTAATTAAGCTGGTTCAGAAGCCATAGAAAGAGAGTGTTAACTTGTGTATGCAACTTCTGTGTTTGCAGGGGAGGGGAAAAACCACCACATAGTGGTACCAACTGAATCAAGGGAAGACACCAAGTGCGTAAAACATACATTTAGAGAAATGTGTAACCCCCCCCCAAATGAATATTACAATGGAAGGGCATTTAGTTTACACAAGGGATCAGAAACCTGGGGAAACTCTTGCAGCATATGTAACTGACTTGAGAAACAAAGCTAAGATATGCAGATTTGGTGATTTAAGGGATGAGTTGATAAAAGACAGACTTGTGTGTGGTATTAAAGATGATGCTGTGAGAAAGATTTTGCTTCATGACACAGATTTAACTTTGAATAAGGCCAATGAGATTTGTCAAATATATGAGCTCACAAAAAAGCACACAAATATGCTCACCAATGAGAAATGCATGCTTCCAGTATTTTCTACTGCTCACGTTGATTGCATGCAGCAAGTGGTTAAAAGAAACAGGTCCAAGAACATGGCAGCCACTGTGAACCCTGTAACAGTCCCTGGTAAACCCCATGGCTTTCTAGCAAATTCCAGAGTGCACAGTCTCAGTGAAGCAAAAGGGTGAGTTAGCAAACTCAAAGCATGTGCCCTCACCTAGCCGCATAATCAACTGTTGTAGTTGTGGTGGCAATCATGTGTCTAAAAGAGAAAAGTGCTTAGCTTTTGGTCAGCAATGCCACATATGTAAAAAATGGAATCATTTCCAAAGATTTTGTAAATCAAAACAGGCTCATTCTGTTATTAAAAGAGAACATTCAAGGAGACTAGTTGATCAATTAGAAAGCTGGAGCCCTACTTTTTATGTTAATGGTGTGTCTGTGCTTAATGAAACAGTCAGTGCAGTAGATTTATGGGCAAAGAATGACGTACTTTGTACTGTTCAGATAACTGGAAGACCCATAGACTTCAAAGTTGACACTGGTTCAAAGTGCAATGTTATGTCAGCAGAAACATTTGCTAGAGTATGTGCTGGTGAGAAGCTTGATTTGGCAAAGTGTGCAAAGCTTGTTGCTTATGCTGGTGAAGAAATTCAAACTGAAGGTTCAGTAGTGTTTTCATGTTACTCTGCTGGGAAAAGCTATAACTTGCAATTTTACGTAGTCAAAAGGCACGTACAGTCATTATTAGGCCTCAAAGACAGTATAAAAATGGGACTATTCTCATTTAATAAGGAAGTCCACCATGTAAGCTTAAAAAACACTGTTCTAATTTTGCCCAGTCTGTTTTCTCTACCTATGCCGATCTTTTCAAAGACAAACTAGGCAGACTACCAGTTGTGTACTCAATAAAGTTAGACCCTGAAGTCAGCCCAGTTGTCAGACCAGCCCGCCACTTTCAGTACTGCTTTTGGCAGGTACAGGTTTTTGAGAATGACATTTGGGATTAATTCTGCCAGTGAAGTCTTCCAGCATACCATGGAACCAATTTTTTTCTGGTTATCAGGGTGCTATTAGAGTAGATGATATTCTAGTAGGAGGTAATAGTGAAGCAGAGCATGACAGAAACCTCAAGAAAGTTGTGGGAAAAGCATGTGAACTGAATCTTAAACTGAATTCTCAGAAGTGCAAATTCAGGCTACAAGAAGTTACTTATGTTGGTCATTTGTTAACCAGTTCAGGCTTACGACCAGATCCTTCCAAGCACACAGCAATTCTTGAGATGACAGTTCCAGATAATGTTCAAGCCTTGCAACGTTTTCTTGGTATGGTTAACTATCTAGGCAAGTTCATTCCAGACTTGAGCCAACTTTCAGCACCACTCAAAGTTGACATGCAAAGATGTAGCCTGGTCCTGGTCAGAACAACACGAGAGAGAATTTGATGCCCTGAAACAGACAACTGCCAGTCCACCAACTCTCAGATACTGTGATGTTCACAAACCAGTTACTCTTTCATGTGATGCTTCGAAGTTTGGTCATAGTGCAGTTATTCTTCAAGAGGGTAGACCAGTAGCGTAAGCATCCAGAACTCTAACCCAAACTGTGATACAGCATGTGCAGACAGAGAAAGAGCTCTTGGCAACTGTGTTTGCATGTTCAAAGTTCCATGATTATATTTATGGCCACCCAATTCAAATCAAAGCTGACCACCAACTTCTAGTCACTATTTTGAGAAAGCCTATGCATACAGCTCCTGCCAGATTGCAACACATGATGTTGAAATTGCAAAAGTATAACTTCCATCTTGTCTACACAAAAGGAAAACTTCTTTATCCTGCCAATATTTTATACACCCAGAAATACCACTGAACAGCATGAACATGAGAAACTTGATTCTGAAGTCATGAAAGTGAGAAATTCTTCTTCCACACCTCTTGATGAGCTTAGAAGTCACAAAGCCTCAGATCCAATTCTTCAGAAGCTCAACCACTTTATCAGTCAAGGATGGCCTTCAAAGCAATCTTGTTTACCAGTAGAAGTGCAACCATATTTTCCTTACAGAGATGAGATTTTTATTTCACAACGGTATCATCATGAAAGGTCCAAAACGAATTGTTCCAAAATCCTTGCTACAAGAGTATATTACCATTTTGCATCATGGCCATCCAGGAACTGATTCTACCAAACGAAGGACGAGAAGGCAAGTATTTTGGCCTTCTATGTCAAAGGATATCAACAGAGTACTTTCATCTTGTTCTGTATGTAATAGTACTAAGTCACATCAATGAAAGAACTACTTCAGCTAAACCAGATTACTGAACTACCTTGATCGATAGTAGCCACACACATTTTCAAATGGAATGGTCAACATTACTTGGTGTTAGTAGACTCTTATTCAAATTGGTTCAAGATTGACTTACTTCCTAATCTAGCATCCAGTATTGTCATTACTAAGGTAAAGCATCATTTCTGCAGTCCATGGTAGTCCGCACAAAATTATTTCTGACAATGGTACATAGTTTACAAGCCAGCAGTTCAACAGATTTGCTGAAGAGTGGAACTTTATTCATGTTACAAGTAGCCTTGAGTATCCACAGTCAAATGGTTTGGCAGAACGTGCAGTTCAAAGTGCAAAACAGTTATACAAAAGTCAAAACGTGACAATAGCAATGGTTTACTGACTCTCCCGAATCTCAGAAATATTCCACATGATAAACATCTTGGTTCACCTGCACAAAGGCTTTTGTTGAGACAAACCAGAACCACACTACCAATTAGTAGCAATCTGTTGGTTCCCTGTGCTAAGAACAATATAGCAGTGACAGCTCAACTTATGAAAAGGTGTTTGTTCCAGAAGTCCTATTATAAGTCCAGCTAACCACTCAATCCATTACGAGAAGGGGATATAGTGAGGATGCAAACAGACTGGAGTCGTGAAAAGTGTATGTCTAGAGCCAAGATTGTACATTGTAATCACAAGGAGTAGAATTTAGGTGGAATTGGAAACATTTAGTACCGGTGTCCGAGCCTGTATTGCAACATCCTGCCTGTGAAAAAGACTACATCTCAGAGAAAGTCATCTAGTGTTCCAGTTCAAGAGGACATTCTAGCATATATCCCTGTTCCTGAGAAGATTTCGAAAACTCCTGAAACAGACTGTTCACCAATGACTCTCCCTGTTGCTAAACTAAGTCCTAATTGCTATATCACTAGATCAGGTTGCATTTCCAGACCATGTTCTAGATACACAGCAACTTGGACATGAACGTTGTGTTTACTTCTTAGTGTATGTATATAATTGCATTTCTTTTTTCAGATGTCATTTTATTGTGGTCAATTCACTAAAGAGGGAGGATGTAGATCAGTATGTATGTATACCTTTAAGAAGCTTTCCATGGGCTTGCACATGTGTGTAAATAATGAGCACATGCGAGCCAGACTGCCATTTTGTGGACAGCTGTTGAGATGCAAGCATGCATGTATGTAGTGGTCTGTCAGTTAATCGGTTTGTTCGTACTTTATGCTGCTGTTATTTATTTTGATGTGTTTCTACATAATAAAGCATATAAACGAACTACCCCACCTGTTCATCTTGAATTATAACACAGGACAAGCGACATCCAAGTCAGAGGTCTCAGAGTCCTTGAAGTGGGGGATCTCGCTTATTCTTTTAAAGACTAGGGATTCCAGACATGGATGACTGTTCCGAAGTCATATGCAAGTTCATAAAGTGCATAAAATCATGAATCAGCTTAATTAAGTCTTGAAAGGGAGGCTAAGAAGCAGAAATGGATGAAGGCTTCTTTCCCCTTTATTTGCTTTACAGTTAGAACCACTAGCCAAGAAAAATAGGGACTCAGAAATGCAAAGCTGTAATTGTCATGGCAATTAAGAAAAGCTGACTTTGTTTTCAGATGATATTTTGTATCTGCTAAAACCAGAAAATGACATCTCAGCTTTGTGGAAAGCTTTGAGACAGTTTCAAGTTTATTCTGGATCTAAAATTAATGAATATAAAACACAGGCTACAGCTGAAAATTATGTGCCCACACACAAACTGGTTCAGGGATACCCATATTAATGGACAGATCATAAGATGAAGTATTTGGGAGTATGGATTTAAAAGGCTTCTGTTACAGCAGGTAATGATATGTGGGAAGAAGCTAAACAAAGATAATACAAAAATTGAAAAACTGTAAGCTCTTGTTTATGGGCATGGACAGTAAGATACGAGCAGTGAAAATGTTTTCAGTCCCTTTAATTTTATATACAGATTCACATTCAGCAAAGAACGAGAATATTCAGACAGACCACCTAGAGACACTTCAACTGTATTAATTCCAAGGATGGTAACTGAAATCTGCTAAATTATTAGACTTTTTTTATCTATTGTGAGAGGATATATGCTAAAGCCAAAGGAATGGCACCTTGGAGTAGCCCCGTTGTGAGACAGAGCAACCTCAGAGTTAGAATATATAGTTAATGTGTTGGCAGAGTTACAGCCCACCAAGTCAGGGTAAGTAACAGCGTTAAAGCAAGGTCTACTATTTTCTATTTTACTACAGAACTCTTTTTTTAATTTCTGGGTTGAAAGTCCATTTCACCTACAGCAGTTTTGTCAAAACTGCTCCTTTAAACTAGAACAACTCAGTTGCCTTTGGGGCAACTGCACCCCTTGTATGCCCTCTCTTCCTTAAATATGTCAAGTCCACAGTTCCACCATACTAAAGAAAGGAACAACTTGTCCCTTTTGACAAAATTGTCAAATTAGTTTACTCTCATTTTTTCTTCTGTGCAACGGACAATAGCAGACTTTGCACTTGTAAAAAGGACAATATCCTGTGGATGTCTGAGAGCTACATTTGTGAAGTACAGCTGTGTAAGAACTTATTGTAATAGTAGATGTTTGTGTAAATGACTGCTGCAGCAGTCTTAAATTCTGAGATTTCAGCTGATGAAGACCCAACATGTGGGCTGACTTTCACAGCTCAATAACTTCCAGGTGTGGCAGATGTTCACCCCCACCCCCATGATGTCAGGACATTCCCTATATACACAAACATCTGCCCCTGCCATTTTAGAGCATTCCTGCTCAACTCTTAAGAGCTTATCAGCAAGATCCCAGACGTGGATGGCTGTTCTGAAGAACCTTCTAACCACACACTGAGGAGAAGGGAGTGAGAGTAATAGGGCTACCAGAGGCTATTCTGAGCAGGTCTGATGTCCTGTAAGAGGAGAAGGGGAAAAGATGACAGGGACATGGTACCCCACATCAGTCCAGGATGTCCACATACAGAAATAGGACACAGTAAAAGGGAAACAGCACAACAGTGACCTACACAAACATTTATCAGTATGTTAATTTCTTACACAGCTGTACTATGCTCCCCAGTTATGTCATTGTTGCAGTACTCAACTACCTGGATGATTCCCATAACTCATACAGACAGGGAAGCAGTCAGAAAGGAACAGCTGAACTGCAGTAAGCCCTGTAGAGTTGGCTATAAAAAATCAACCTCTTGGTCCGGAAGAGATGCCCAATCTATGATGATTACAAAAGGTGTATACAGTGGACCATATGTAGTTGCCTCTGATAAATCTTGTGTAGTCATGTCCCTGAGACAGGCCACATTGGTAGTATTGTGTATTGTGGACCTCTTCAGCTTTTTCTAAAAATCTTAGTCTGGGAGGAATAACAGAAGAAGATAAAAATGACCAGCCACCTGGAGATTGTTTGGACCTAGCCTTTCACTACTGCAAACAACAAAACCTGTCAGACCTTTTAGGGGCTAGTAGCTGAGAATCAGGTGCAGTGGAAGTGGATGCAAAGGCATCAAGGAAAGCCTCCATTACAGGTGGCACAGGTACAGGAACAGGGATACTTATTTCCAAGAGATTATAGTATCTCTGTTGTACTTCAAATATGTGCTTTGATTCCCATTCAAAATGCTTCATCATACTGACAACAGTTTCCCCCCCAAAAAGGTTCTTCAACAGGGGAGTCAAGAGAAAGAGAATCTTTATTAACAGAAGTCACTTGGCCTGGACTCAGAACCCTGACTTTTTCAAAAACTCATTATGTGAATACCTATCTTCTATCTGGAACTGTACCTGCACTCTGCCATCTTATAATATTGTGTAAAAGTGATGTCTTTCTACCTACTATCATATAATGTACATTACAATTTCTCACTGCTCTTAGACCTGAAAATTCCATGTAATGTTACTTTCTTTACTAGCTATTACCTATATGCTAATTTGTTATCATCTGAGTGCTAACTACTCTTTGTATTTATTTCTAAATGAATTTCACTGTTGTACATGTATTGCACTTGTAAAAAGGACAATATCCTGTGGATGTCTGAGAGCTACATTTGTCCACTGAAAAACGGACTCTGAATGGCCCAGTAAATAAAGTGTAAATAATTAAGTAAATAAATCTAGAATGAGTAAGCAAAGGAGTGCTCATCAGAGTCTGATTCACTGCCTTAATCTTCTGAAGTGTCTAAGTGTGTCTTTTGACCATATACCTCATTTCCTCTCTGCTTTTACTGGCTTGTGTGAGTAAGCATAAAATTATCATTTTGTGAAATCACTCCCCTTCAACTATTTAAATTTATTGGCCATCCTACTGTATTCCATAGTACCAGAATACAAAAGTGACCACCCCCTTTCAATCTAGCTTGCGGTTTTAAAAATAGTGACTCTCCATTAAAACTTTTTAGACAGGTAAAACGTACAGTTGTGTACACTTACCATAAATGTAGATGTTCAAATGTATTCACTGCTGCAGTCATCACTTTTGGGTTATCTGCTTGCAGTAGCCCTCAGTCGGCCTGATTAAAAAAGTATAAAAAAGGATCCAGGCCACCGTTTAAGGCAAAATGGTCTTTTATAACAAACACAGATGAGCGCTTTCGTCAAATAACAAGACTTCTTCAGATAAATACACAAGTGCTACTCATTACTTATATACTTTTGTAAAAATACATACTAATTAGCATTTAAAGAGACCACATATATATAAAAAATGTACCACACAACTATGCTCATTGATTACATCAAAACATATAAAATGCATACTGTACATAACGGAATAACTAGGTTATATTTAAACATAAAAACTTCTCAAGGTGTAGCAAAATTTACTCAACATAAGTATTATAAAAATGTGTGAAAAATAAAAAAGTGTGTTGCAAATTATTTTATGAATGAGTACATTCAACTCTATTGTGCTGCAACAAGTCAAATATTTTTTGCTTTGGCTATTAAAACTGGTTTGATTGTTACATATTCATTTAGGCCAGAGGAAATAAAAGATTTTACCTAAGCTGCCATTTTAATTCTCTATTCAACAAAGCATTTTTAATATCCCCACCTTTAAAAATGTGTTCTACAATAATATCTATAATTCCAAATTTAAAACCATTAAAGGAAGGGCATAATAGAGAATGTTTAAACAAAACACTGGTCTCTTTTCTAGTTCTTATATCATACTGATGCTCATACATTCTATCTTTAAGTGATCTCTCCATTTTTCCTATATAGAATGCATGGCATCCTCCACACGTGGCCATGTACACTATCATCCTGGTTTTACAATTGCCCTTACAAAATCTAACTACACTATTCAAACTGTTGTTCATTCTTCCTTAATAATTAAATGATATAAACTACAGTGATAGCTTTATGAATTGTACTTACTTTGTCAACCTGTTCAAACATTCTTTTAAAATTTTTACCTGTTTTGTAGGTAAACAGTAAGTTATGTACTCACCATAACGTTAGATGTATGTAGTCCATCTCACCTCACATTCTTCACCTGTGGGTTTGGAGCCGAATGTCGGCTCCGACTCGGCCTATTTACTAGCTTGAAAGTCTTTGATTGGCTGGGCTAAGATGGTATCCCATAATACATTGCCCCACCTTCCCAGATCTAGTTTGCTGCCAACAGAAATATAGTATCCATCGCCCAAACACACACACACACACACACACACACACACCCATAACAAAGAGGTCCAACAAATTATCCAAAGGGACTCTGTAATATCAGAAATACAAGGTGGTCCTCCAAATCCTCCAGGCCTGGGGGACGGTGGGGGGGGGGTAATGAAGAATGTGAGGGGAGATGGACTACATACATTTAACGTTATGGTGAGTACATAACTTACTGATGTTATGTAGTCCTATCTCACCTACATTCTTCACCTGTGGGACAGCGTCCCTAGCACCTACATCCTGGGTGGCTCAATGGAAAATACTCCTGAGCACTGTGTAGCCAAAAGATGATCTGTCCCTGGACACCACATCCAATTTGTAATGGGAAACAAACGTGTGAGGAGAAGCCCATGTTGCAGTCGGACAAATATCATCCATCGATAACCTAGCCTGAAAGGCTGTGGAAGTGGAAACTGTTCTGGTAGAGTGTGCTCTGACTGGGAAGGGCAGGCTCTTTCCCCCTGCCTGATAAAGGAGACGCAACCAGCTATCCACCTGGAGATGGTGACCTTGGATACCGCAGACCCCAAGCGATTCTCTGAAAACGAAACGAAGAGCTGGTCTGACTTCTGCCAATCTTTAGTCCTGTGTAGATAAAAGCATAGTTGCCTATGAACATCCAACAGATGAAACTGGTACCCTGCCTTATTGGACAAGTTGGGGAAGAAGACCGGCAGTTCAATGGACTGATTAATATTAGATAAGGAAGCCACTTTGGGAAGAAAGGACGGATTTGGTCTGAGAGAGACTCTACCTTTATGGAATATCAAATATGGGGGCTTGATTGATAGGGCCTGGAGTTGAGACTCGTCTAGCTGATGTGATAGCTACCAAAAAGGCAGATTTCCATGTAAGAAATTTTAAATCGCAGGAAGCCGCAGGCTCGAAGGGTGGGAGGTGAGAGCCTGCAGAACAAAACTGAGGTCCCAGGGCATAACAGGTTGAGATACAGGGGGACGAAGGAGAAGAGTGCCTTTTAGGAATGCTTTACACAGCCTGTGTGCCATTAAACTAGGTTCATAAGCCAAATGAAAATTTGAAATAGCTGCCAGCTGAACTTTGATGGTGGCTGAGGCAGACCCTTGGTAGAATAAGTGAGACAGAAATTCCAAAACAGAATCAATGGGGGCTGTGTAGGAGTCAATACCTTTGGAATGGGACCATATCGAAAACCTTTTCCACTTGCTAGAGTAGATCTTCCTAGTGGACGGTTTATGAGAGGACGAAAGAATATGGACCACGTCTGGAGAACAATCGTGACACCTGACTACGGATGGAAATGGAGTAGCCAGACGGTCAGCAGAGGGTCTCCAGGGAGGAGTGGAGCTGTCCCGACGTGTGTCAGCAAGTCTGGACGAGGGTCCAGAGCCCAAGGAGCATCCACCATGTAAGGTTGAAGGAAGGGGAACCATACTTGTCGAGGCCAGTGTGGCGCGATCAGAATCAATCTGCTTCCCAAGGCAGCGCTTTCTGAATCACCCTTGAGATAAGGGGAAATGGAGGGAAAGCATACAGCAGACCCGAGGGCCAATTGTGCGCAAGAGCATCCCTTGGAGATTCCCCCGGTGGGGGGATCAGCGAGAAGTAGCTGCTGCATTTTGCATTGAGGGGACTGGCAAACAGATTGCAGCAAGGCTGACCCCATTTGCTGAATATGCTGTTCACCATCCGGCGGTTCAGGGACCACTTGTAAGGCATGAGGATTGCTCTGCTTAGCCTGTCTGCAATCACATTGGTCTTCCCCGGGACATGCGTTGCCACCAAGGCCCATTGGGAAGCTACTGCCCAATTCCACACTCTCATGGCCTCTCTGCATAGGGGGTATGATCTGGTTCCTCCTTGCTTGTTGAGATACTACACTACTGACATGTTGTCTGAGTGTATCGCAATAGTCCCTAGAGGGAGGACATCCTGAAGTGCCTGCAATGCTAGGAGCACTGCCCTCATCTCCAGGACATTTATGTGCAAGTCTATCTCGTGCTCCTGCCACGTGCCTTGGACCATCCTGCCGAGATAATGCCCCCCCCCACCCTATCCGGGAGGCATCCGTGGTCACTGTGGCTACCGGGATGGGTGGAACAAAGGGATTCCCTACGACTAAGTTGTTGGTGCATAGCCACCAACCGAGGGTCCTGCTTGCATTTGCCTGTGATTAAGATAGGATGGGATAGAGGTAGTCTTTGGAAGGACCATTGGGCGAATAGGAGCCATTGTAGGATCCTCATATGTAACCTCGCTAACGGGACCATCATGATAGTGGACGCCATTGTCCCCAGTAACTGAAGAACTAGTCTTGCCCTCACATGTGTCAGAGGCATCATCGTACGAACCTGTCATTGCAACCCTGTGATCCTCTCCATAGGTAGGAATGCTCTCAACCGAATAGTGTCCAACTCTGCTCCTATAAATGAGACACGCTGTGAGGGTAGCAAGGCAGACTTTTTCCAGTTTATTGTAATGCCTAACCGGTGACAAAGATCGATGGTAGTATCTCTGTTTTGAAGAAGTAGATGCTTGGTGGGGGCGGATAGGAGCCAGTCCAGGTAAGGAAACACCTGGAATCCTTGACGTCTCAAGTGAGCCGTCACCACTGCCATGCACTTGGTGAACACCCTGGGGGCTGTGGTGAGACCAAAGGGCAGGGCTCGAAACTGGAAATGCCTGACTCCCAGCTGGAAGCGTAGAGGACATCTGGATGCTCTGTCCATTTTGATGTGGTAGTAAGCATCCTTCAGGTCGATGGAGCACATCCATACTTCTTTTCCCAACAATGGGAGATTCGATTGTAGCGTGACCATCTAGAATTTGGACTTGCGTATGTAATGATTGAGTTGGCTGAGATCCAAAATGGGTCTCAGGTCCCCCATTCTTTTCGGCACCAAAAAGAATCTTGAGTAAGTCCCTAATCCGATCTGGTCTGGTGGGACTGGTTGGATGACTCCTTTTTCTAGCAGCTGAGAAACCTCTGATGCTGCTTGATCCCTTTGACTGGGTGGAACGTCTGGGATCCGTTTGACGGGAGGGGATGCGGAATAGAATGGGATGGTGTAACCTCCGGCGATTATCCCCAATACCCATCGGTCCTGGGTGATGTTCACCCAGGCTTCCGGATACTGGGAAATTCGACCCCTGACTGGCTCCGGAGAAGCACAGTCGGGCACACCCTCAGGAATGAGAGTATGGGAAACCACAAAAGGAATCGCGGTCCTCAGAATTGCGGGGGCCTCCTCTGCCTCTGGGGTGACATCTCCCTGAATACGACCCCCCTCCCCTGCCTCGGGAGGGGGTCTCACCCTGTGCGGCAGGAAAAGGCCTTTGTGATTTCTTGAACCACATCTTTCCCCCTCGCTGAGCCTTGGGATAAGGTCTCGACGGGAGGGAAAAATGGACTCCTACGGCAGACAAGGTCTTTCCCTCTTGCTCGCACCTGGTGAGGGTGTCTTTCACTTTGGTTCCGAACAAGGAGGAACCATCAAAGGGGGCATCAGTGAAGGAAGACAAAGGCCTCCGCAAAGTGACACAGGTGTAGCCAGGCTTGCCTCCTGAGGGCCACCCCTGAGCTAGCCGCCCTACTAGCTCCCTCGGCCGCGTACGAAATCAGTCGCATGGACGAGTTAGCGATGGAGTTGAGGGTAGAGAGCTAAGCATCGACAGTCTGAGCCACCACCTCAGGCACGTTACCCGTTAAGAGCATCTCTCCTAACTCCTTAAGGAGATCTCTCTGGAGCCGTGTGAAATGAGACAAATAATTCAGCGACCGCAAGGTAAAGGTCGCTGAAGACAGGGTACGCTTCCCGTACCGATCCATAGTCCTAGACTCCTTGTTAGGAGGATGGACAGAAGAGGAAGACTCAGCAACTTACTTCTGTGTGGCAGCCGCCACCACCATAGCATCTACCGGGACTCCCTTTGTTAAAAATTCCTTCCCTTGGGGAGCAGACAAAAATTTGTTGGGGTGTCGAGGAACAGGCTCCACGGAGTCAGGAGTCTCCCACACCCTCCGACAAATAAGGTCCAGGAGCTCGAAGGGTGGAGACACCCAGGAGGCGGACGGCTGAGCGCCAAAGGCCTTAAGGAATACTGACTCCTCCTCGGAGGGGGGTTTGGAGGGCCAGTCTCCTCTTTGTTTCAAGATCTCCAGGATATCGGAGAACGAAACGTCCTCAGAGGAAGACTTAGGGGACCCCTCCGATTCCTCGAGGTCAGTATTGGAAGTGAGGGACTCGTCCTGGGAGTCTACGTGCTTCCTCTTGCACAATTTATTTCTGGGGGGTTCCTCAGGCACAGGCTCTGAGGGCTCCTCAGAAAGAAGGGGACCGCTCGTGGAGGTATCCTTAGGTCCTGGTGCTCTGCTATCCAAGGATAGGTGGGTGTCAGAAGCTCTCGCCGGTGTTGTGGGGGATGGTAGACCCAACCCGAGAGAAGTAGCTGACCTAGCCAGTGCGCTCCGTATAGCCTCGAAGGCGGGACCTCCCGAATCTGAGGACCGACCGCCTTCCAAGGCCATGACCGTGACCGGTGTCTCCGCAGTCGAGGCACCGAGAGGGAGGCTCAGAACCAAAGGGTGTTCCGAGGCACCCCCTTCGGGCCTGACCGAGGAAACCCGGGTCTCGAACCCTGTGGAAGGGACCGACAGGGTCGGAGCCAATGCGGGCACGATAAACCCCGCTGGGGGATCGGAGCCGATGCAAGAACGTCCCTCTGAGCGGAGCTTACCGGCTCCGACAAGGATGCACTTGGAAGAGGAATAGCAGGAACAACTAACAAAGCTGGCTCTGGAGCCGACTGGGTCAGAGTCGAGAAAAGTTTGGCCAACACCGGCGACTGCAGGAGCCTTCTGCACCACCCTATCTACATCCAAATCGGAAAGCCTGGAGGATTTGGAGGAGATGGATGGAGACCTGGACCTCCTATCTGGAGAACCCTGCCTCAAGCTTGGCGACCGGCTCCGAATTGGTTCCAAAACTATCGGAGCGGACGCAGACTCAGTCGACACAGCTACCTCCGATGCCAGTGGAGCCGAGGAAGCAGACTCGACAATGGCAATTTTACAAGGTGGCTCCGAAGTAATAGATGGAGCCGGAGACCTTTTCTTCGATTTGGAGGATTTAGACTTAGACTGGGAGCTGGGAGCCGAACCTAAATCCTCCTCAAAGGACGGTTTTAGCAGTCCCTTTAGGATCAATTTGTTTTACCTCTCTTGGAGCACCCGAGGACTAAAGGCGTGGCAGAAACTGCATGACTCCTGAAGGTGGATGGCTCCAAGACAGTAAACACAGACGGAATGTCCGTCTGTGATGGACATTTCATAGGCACACTTTGTACACTTTTTAAAGCCCGAGGGCTTATGCTCTTTTTGTTCCTTAGACATGCCAAGCCAACAATTGTAGCAGCCGCTACTAACAAAAGGCGGGAAACCGCTAACACAGAAACGGAAGAAAAAGTATAACCAACAACCAAGCACAGGGGAGAACCTCTAAATAAAACGGTTCTCAACTTAAATTAAGTAAAACGCACCTAAGACAGCCAGACAAACACCACAAGGGGGACTAGGTCCTCTAACTCAAACGGGCCTAGCCCGAAGGAATAAAGGGATACCACACAAAAACACTCGCAACTTACAAAAAATAATGCAGCAACAACACTATGAACAACTCTATTTGTATAAGAACAATTAGCCAAAAATTTTCACAAGAAAGAGTTTTTAGCAATACTTAGCCACAGCCAAGTTGAGACCACGTCCGGGCTCTACAAGTGGCAAACGAGATCTGGGAAGGTGGGGCAATGTATTGTGGGATATCTTAGCCCAGCCAATCAAAGACTTTCGAGCTAGTAAACAGGCCGAGTCAGAGCCGTCATTCAGCTCCGAACCCACAGGTGAAGAATGTAGACGAGATAGGACTACACAACATCAAAGGTTTAGACCCTTCCACATCATATAAATCTTTGCTAATTTTAAGTGTATTCCAGTTGGCTCTAACTATATTTGTGAATAATTCAGAAAACATGTTGTATTCCATAACACAAGCCCCACAGAAATTTTTTCCTTCCATATTCTTTTCAATAGTCTTAGATAAAGTTTGCCCTAACAAAGCCTTATATTTAATCCCCCACCCCTTATATACTTCCTCTAATACTTCCTTTACCATATCCACAGGATACCCCCTTTCCAAAAATCTTTTTCCTAAAAAAATCAATTCACCAATCAAGTCACTAAACTCAGAGGTCATTCTTGCTACTCTTACAGCTTGACCCTTAATAAGACTTCTTTTTTGTAGCTGAGGATGGTGGCTGGTGTAGTGCAGATAACTATCGCACCAAGTGTAATTTTGGACTTAAATCCCCTGGGGACCTTCATGGATTACCTAAACAATTGTACCCTCTTTCTTACTTTTACACATACATGGAATGATGTAAGTATTAATTATCTTGATACTACAATTATTAAAGCACCCCATGGATTTAAGTCCAAAATTTATCGTAAAAACACTTGGTGCAATAGTTATCTGCACTACACCAGCCAAAAGACCTAAAAGGAGGAGGCGTTGGTTTAATATGCAAGTGCACAGCGGCTCCGGACCCATCCAAGTTAGAGACAACTGCAGGTTCCACAGTTGAAGCATCTCGCGGCATACCGGACTCCAAATGGGTACCAGTAGAGGCCTGCGAATCAGAAGTAGTGGGTATCAGGGGCTGCGAAAGCACCTCACTGAGTACAGGCGAACTGGCAATTGGCTTAGGAGAAGTGTCATTGGCAGTTTTCGACTTCAGCGGCCTGTCTCTGTCTTTATCCTTGCGTTTTTTTCGGAATCCCGGTAGTTGGACGGCTAACTGACGACATTTCTGGATAATTAAACCGAGAACCGAAATATTTAGAGGCGAAAATATACCGACGACGGATAGTGTGCTGATTAAATAAAGCACAAAACCGACAGAATGGTACGTCAAGGTCAGGGCCTAGGCAAGAAATACAGTATGAATGAACATCTTTATGAGGTATTTGCTTTCCACAAGTAATGTAATTATTAACTTTTACTGACATCAGTAAGGAGCAAGAAAAAGTTTCCCAATGGAGTAACTTAGCTTTAGGTGAAGACTTCAGTTCTGAAACTCGAAAACGAAAATTTCAGGAGTCGGCCTACCGGCACTTGCAAACTACTTCTGCTTCGGGCACTGCACGGCCAGAAAGAACTGATGTAATGGCATTGGCTGCATGTTTTATACCCCTGACGTCATGGAAGAAGGGACAGCAACTGACGCAGGACCCAAGACTTTGTTAATCAGGCCCACTGAGGGCTACTGCAAGCAGATAACCCAAAAGTGATGACTGCAACAGTGAAACATGAAGAACATCTTAAGTTACCTACTTTCACATCTAATTCCTCTAGTGCACATGGCAGTGTTTAGGATAAACCATTTTTTTTCATCTTACCTTTAAGCATCTATTCCCAAGAACACCAGTTATTGGAGAGCCCACATTCTGCCTCTCAGTAGTCATCTTGGCATTAGTGCTTCTGTTTTCTCCTGGTGAGAGAAGGAGTGCAGTTACATTATTTCCTGGAGACGGCTGATCACCAGAATGCTTAATAACTGCTTTATAGGTGACAGCTTGGAATCTGTGCTTATATTCTGATCCTGGTGAGAGTAGGAGCAGAGTATATTGATTCCTGGCTCTTTCTGGTTGGAGTCCCTGCGACTAGCACATACTCTAAAACCTGCTGGAAAGCACTAGGAAGCCTTAAACTGATACAAGCCCTCAACTCTCCTTGTTAATAAGGAAAAATTAATTGTAGGCACTAAACAGCCTATAATTGCAAAGGACCTTGCCAAGGTAAGGGAAAACAGCTCTTGTACTTTACTTAAAAAAAAAAAAAAAAAAACAAAAGCACCTAACCAGGCAATCCATGGGTCAGCTTCCAGTGATTTCTCCTGTCCACCTGGTGAAAATGGGCATACTGGGGTATCTGATGAAGTTCCTATTATTATTTGGGACGAAAGCACTTATATTCACAATTGTTTCAGTAAATGAGAAACTTCTTCAGAATACACCCCACAACTACACTACCCAGCCTTTTTATATACTCCATTCAACATTAATTAATTCATTATGTCCCTAATTAACTCTTAAAAAGAAAATCAATAAAAGACTTAAAAACGCAATAAATATTTCTAGTCTTCCACTCCATCCAGTTTTACAGACAAAGTAACAAGACATTGAAACCCTATAAAATTGTTACTAGATAATATTAAAATATTGAATTAAATGCATTTTTTACATCATTGTTCATGTCATAAAAAAAATCAGCTTTAAGTCTAATACAGCTAATTGATATGGAGCTATTTAATCCAGGATTTGTACCTGCATTTGTTATAAGCTGCCATTTTAATTCCTTGTATTCTAAGGAGTCATTCAGTGGTCTCCCTCTGTCCCCCAAGGTTACTTCGTCAATAATAATAAACTTGAATCCATGCACTTCATTATTAGAAACGTGTAGCTAAGACATTTTTGTTGTCTTTATTTTGAATGTCTCGATAATGCTGATATACTCTAGTTCTAATAGCATTGACAGTTTTTCCTATGTAATAACATGGACATTCTGTGTGTAGAGCTAGATAAACCAGTTTTACTGTTACAGTTAAACTTCTTGTATAGAGTGTACCTACCAATATTAGGGATACAGACAGTACATTTCCAATATATGTTTGCATTGGGAGCAATATCCACATCTAGACATGCTTCCTTTTATCCTAACTGTCATTACCTCTTTCTATCAAGGTTTTTAAATTGGTATCTTTCCTATATACAATTTTTGGAACTGTTACTACTATGTTAGTACATTCTTTGTCAATACCAAAAATATTCCAGTTACACCAAATGATGTTCCTCAGACCTGTGAAATGATTATATGTTAAAACAATAGCTTTGTTATATTCTTGCCTCTCCTGCACATGAATATTCACATTTAAAGTGTGCGCTATACCTAGTAGAGGAAAATACTGTCCATTATTACCCTTGTTAATGACTTCCTGAAAAATCACATTCAAAAAGTCTAAAGGGTACTTTTTTATTTTTTTAAATATCAATTTGTTTTGTAATTCTTCATTGTCTGTGATCACTCTGGCCAGTCTGATCCCTTGAGCCTTGACTAGGACTTTTTTTGATGTAGAGGGTGCCAGCTGTCAAAATGCAGTAAGCTTTTCGAGTAAGTAGGTTTCCTATATTTAAGGATAGAGATGTCCAGGTAGTTTACCTGATCAATGTTCCTAGTGGTAGTAAATTCTATGAAATTTGTAGTCTCATTAATATATCTAAGAAATATTGCCAATTCTACTTTGTTACCTTTCTAAAAAATACTGACGTCATCTATGTAACGACCATAGTATGTCCAGTTTCCAGAGAAAGGGCTATTTAGTACATGTTCTAACTCCCAAAATGCTAGTATAATGTTTGCAAAAATGGGGCCACATTCTGCCCCATAGCTACCCCAAACAGTTGTTTTTCAAAAATAATTATGTTGCTGTCCAAAACCAGTTCCACTAAGGTTCTGATGGTAAGTATTCTGTCATGTTTTAAATTAGACCACTGGCATAGGCATGTATAAAACCAATCCAGTCCTAGGTCATGTGGTATGACAGAAATAAATCCCTGATGTCTATTGTAACAAATATCAGGTTGTCTGCGTACATTTCCTTAGATATTTTACTTAGGAAGTCCCAAGAATCCTTAAGTATTCATGATTTTCCTTGCAGTACATGTTTCAGTTGTGAATCTATAAATCTAGCAATGGGGTAGGTTTTTGATGCTCCAGCATCCACAACTGGTCTTAGGAGAGGGTCTATCAAGTCTTTGTGTATTTTGGGAATACCAACGACTGTAGGGGTTCTATTGTGTTTTACTGTAAGAAACTGGTATTCCTCTGGACTAATTTGATTGTTCAAGATTCTTATAGTGTAATGTCCACTTTTTTATATGTAATGTTCTTCTCATTAATGCTTATCTCACTATAGGTGTCAGTATATAGTAGGCTACACATTTTATTATAGTCAGTTTTGTTCATGACTACTAGCCCTCCTCCTTTGTCTGGTCTCATAATACTTAAGTCAGTTCTATTGCATATGTCTCTTAAAAGCATGGTTTCTTCCTTGTTTAAATTAATGTAATTGACCATCTCACATTTGTTATTCTGGAACGTTCATCTTATATCATATTTACATAACTTTTCAAAGGTTTGAACCACTGGGTGTAAAATAGGATTAAACGTACTGTATTTGAAACATTCATTGTTTGGCTGCTTAGTATAGTTAGAATCTTTGAAAAATAAATCAAAATTCAGCTTCCTAGTATATCATTTCAAATAAATTAATACATCCTCTACATTTGCGTTTCTAGCAGGTACAAAACTCAATCCTTTCTCAAACAAGTTAGCTATTTCATCATAAAAAATTAGATCACTGTAATTGTAAACATTGTAGTCACCACTCTTATTACATAAGGTAACACAGGGTACATTCAAAAATTGTTCTGTACAGAATTTTTGTAAAATTTGCCCCTCCCTCACCCCCTCGTAGTAGGCTGGTATTGGTACCCATGCTGAACTTCCTCCCCTCTCGGATTCCTCAGTCTCTCAGACCTCCTCAGAGGGGGATATTCTAAAGGGCCTGGCCCATTAGCTACATCAATGTCATTCTTTTCGGTCTGTACATTAGAATATTTCACATGTTCCCTTCTTTACTGACTAAGCGGTGGTAATGGGTAGGCTTTACCCTCCTCATATTCACGTTTGTTCCTTGCATGTTTTTTACTTTTTCTATGTTGAAATTCAGCCATAGACTTGTCAGCTTTTTTAAATATGCTAAAACACTGATGCTTTCTATGCTCAAACAGGAGGTCCAAGTGTATTTTATTATCTAAACTTTTTATATGCTCAGACAGTTCCCTTAATTGTCTCTCATTGTCATCCACCATGCTTATTAAATAATTGTAGCAGTTCAGTGTGCAATAAAGAGTTTCTTACCAGCCCCGAGGGATATTTCCAAAGTCTAAGCCCTTTAGGAATGCGCTCCACCTTAATGCACTCCCGCAGGTAATGATTCTCCAATTGTGTTTTACGGTATTGCAAAATGTAGTCTTCAAATTCTGTAAGCTGCTGTGTTAAGGATCCATAACTTTCCATTCTGTTGTTATCAATCAACCACCCTTCTCGTTCCTCCTCCATCCATTGAGAAAGGGTGTTTTGTCCATTGCAGGAAGTTCCTCTCCTCGTCTTCATGCTTGAATTATTGAAATTTGTTTGTCCTACACCCGATTGGCTAGGACCTGGTGAGCTTTGCCTCTGGGCGGGAGTTATTCCCGAAAACTGAATCTAGTCGTTATCTCTAGAAGACCCAGTCCCCATCAGGCCCACATTCCTCATTTCCAACAGGGGGACTAGTTTCTGGTTTAATTGAGTAAGCTGCTGTACCAGCAGTGTCAAGTTGCCAACATTTTGGTTGAGTCCTGTGAAAGACTTGGAAGAGTCTGTAGTGAAAGTTGATCAGAGTCCTGGGTTCCTGACATACTCACCAACTATAACACTTGAAAAATCTACACAAACTGATGAAAAGACAAACAGGTACCAGGATACAATCCACCACAAGTTTATTTAGCGCTTTCGTTTCAGTAAATGAGAAGCTTCTTCAGAATACACCCCATTTACAGTACCCAGCCTTTTTATATACTCCATTCAACATTAATTAATTAATTGTCCCTAATTAACTCTTAAAAAGACACAGGGCAGGATTCACGAAGCCTCCGTGTAAGAGATATATGGCTTACACGGAGGCTGCAGTTAAACGGTGTGACGTCAACATGTCATGCATATGCATGAGGGCATGCTGAATCACACCGAAGGCCAACATGGTCCATGGAAGACAGTAGGGGGCGTGTCCGTAGGAAGAGCCCTGCAAGCGGACACGCCCCCAGAAGAGTAAAATTGCCCAAAGTAAACACCCACGACAGAGGCCATGGAAATGTGAATAAACACAACACAACATATGCCCCCACAGACTATGAACCTAAAATATATAAATGAACATGTTATATATTTCTTTTAAATCGTAAAGATGTTTGCCCGTGAGTGCGCTCGTTTGCCCGGGCGTGCCCGTAGCTTAGCCACAGTTAGCAGTCAGTGGAAAAGGATATAAGAACTAAATATGCAAAGTAAGCCAAGAAGCAATAGCGTAGTGGTAGAGACGTCGGCTGAAGAGCAGGCATTCATGGTTCGAGCCCCCACAACACTAATTTTTATTTTTAGTAAAATAAGCATGAAACAAGTCCCTGACAAACATGTACACATATAAAATCATAGTTCATGTAAAATGTAATGAAATAGTCCATTTATTTTGAAGAAATGTGAGATAACAAAATAATAAAAAATGCCAGATGTGCCTATAGCTGAGCTACAGTTTAACAAGGTGAGTGCATCTGCCCGTAGGTGAGCAGTGGTTTAACAGATGTAAAATGAGTGCCCAAAGGTGAGCAGTGGTTTAACAGGTGCAAAATGAGTGCCCGTAGGTGAGCAGTGGTTCAACAGGTGCAAAACGAGTGCCCGTAGGTGAGCAGTGGTTTAACACGGTGAAACTGTGTGCCCCTAGCTGATCTGAGCATAATATGCGTGCTGATAGCCAAATGAGGCGTAAACCAGCATACCCCGTTTGCGCGGAGCTGCGCACCGCGCCAACAAGCTAACTGACGGGCAACGTTGAGCAAGCCGTATCAAAACTGTCTTTACACAGACACATCCCTCAGCCTGTCTAGACAGTCATAAAAAATAAAAAGCAGTGGCCAGGTTCGAACCCAGGATACTATGCACCATAGTCAAGGTACTGAACCACTAAGCCATGACAGCAGTACCTATAAATGCAGTAATAGCAAATATATAGGAATGAATACAAAGTGGAGCATGACAAAGAAGGTTTTGTGAAGTTGATACAATTCCAAAATGGCCAATCACAGATATGTGCGGGAAAAACGGCATATATAAGTCCCATAGGCGGGAATACACAGCATAAACGATTGTAGAACTGACTTGCAGCCAGAATGACAGGAGTAGGTGAGGGTAGTTGCTTTCGAGCACAGAGGTGGGGCGTTGAGGAGTCCAGATACATGGTCTGGCTCCTAGTCCACAATCATGAGGCCCAACTCATGCAGGGCCATGTCCTGTGAGGAACAGATAGGGCTGAGGCGTGGGATCGGTTGGCTCATGATCTCACCAGTGCCACAGGGATTCCAAGGACTGGTGAGCAGGTTCGTCACCACCATGCAGACCTGAAGAGACGCAAGCAGGACCAATTGAACCTTTGGATCCAGGAGGCCCGGCAAATGCCCAACGCCCCACTACTGAGTAAGTTACATGTAATTATGTATGTAAGAAATTAAACTAGCTGATATTATGGAGATGTGTATTCCAATATTACTTCATTTATATTACAGCTGCAGGTGTCCGTTCTGCGAACCGCAGAGCCTATGGCGATAGGCTGGTGCGGTTGCGCCACCAGGCAGGTCAGTAATCCTCTCCCAGTAACTGTAAAGAAATATAAAAGTATGACAGTTAGCAAAAGAGTGCAGTGTAGTCACTAAGTAATAGAATGTGCAAGTAACAGTGTAAGAGTGTTTGCAAGTATTGCTTGATTACAAAAGTGTGTTGCAGTCTGTAATCCAAACAGAAAAATGAAAATGTCTGAAATAAAGTCTGAAATAAAGATGCCCCACCTGTAATATAATAGTGCACAACCTGCAGCAGGCTGAAAAGTACAGCTGCAGAAGATGAGCAAATCACATGTGTAAAATATACCCCTGTTGAAATACTGAAACATGACAGAAGTGAGACTGCTGGAAAGGATTGTAATAACTACAGGTAAAACATGTCAATAAAGCCTAGAAGTAAGTACCATCCTGAACAGTAAAATGAAAACAAGTGAGAGAGAGTGAGAAAGTCTTATGAATCCACCAATAAAGTAGTAATAACCCCTGAATAAAGTATACTGCAGTCAGTACAGAATGAAATGCATGTGAGAAGCAAAACCAAACAGCGAAATCTGTTCAAAAGTGTTGCTGCAGCTGGAATGTGTATCCCAAAATCTGGATATGTTGCTCTCAGTCTGCAATATGCAGATAGTATGATTGTCTGACATACCAAACATCCACAGTTGTCTATAGCTATATAAAGCAAATGTAGCAGGATGATGTAGCTGAACAAAGCCAGATATGAATGTGTATGAAGAACAATAAAATGTATATTGATGTAGCAGTAACAGTCCTATCACCAAATTGAAGTAGTTATCACATAGGAAACTGTAGTTAGAACAGTAGTGTGTATATATGTGCAGCTATTAGAAATGTACAGCATATGTATTGGTATTCGAAGGTGTTAATATTATTTTCTTCACCTCACCCTATAACCACATATAACCCATTCCACGTGAAAATGGTATGTGCAATCACAATTAACACCCCTGGACATTTGTCCTGTTGGGTCATAAATATTTGCATGTCCGTTGATGCATCTGCCCTGTTCATACATCCAAACCTGATGGCCTGTTGCCATCAATCAACCCTGCATGTTGTTGGACTGTGTATTGCTGTTCAAATTATGCATGTGTTATGCTCGCTGTTCAATGGTGTGAATATCTGGGTGTTTGGTTAATGGGAATACTAATGCATGCTGTTACAACTAATTGTGAATGGTATTATATGTTACTAACTCAAACTGTCATGACATAATGCAAAACATAGGACGACAGGAAAGGCGGGTTCCAGCGGACCCACCTCTCCCACCTCAGCTGGCGAGTGCACCTGGCACTAGTGCCCAGTCTGGACCCTCCTCCGGTGGCCCTGTGCCACCTGCGGGTGGAAGCGCTGCAGGGGATGGGGCTCGACCCCCTCTGCAAGTGTGGCCGAAGGAGAACCACCACTCACCCTCCGTAGCGTCCAGACTGTGGTGCATAGGGAGATCCAGGACTCTGTTCTTGGGCCCCTACGCCAGCTTGAGGCATAGGTGGCACAACTTACGGGCATGCCTGTTGCCCGGCCTACACAGCCCCCAGCAGAGCCCCGTCCTGGGCAGTGAAGGAACAGTGGCAACTGCCCATGGGTGGGGATATCAGTTCCACTGTTGCCATCTGTGAGCTCATGGGCTCTGGATATCCAAACCTTCGTCCCCGTCAATTGTGTAACCCCCCCCCCATACGTGTCATACACCGCCCCTGTATGCGTCTTGTTTGTCTTGTCTGTTGACCTACCCAACCTACCTCCCCAGCTATACAGACTTCCTTCACCTGACATACCACTCTCACCTGAAAAAAAAAAGGCACTCTGTACCCACCATACATAGCTGCCCATTCCACACACATGTCTGCTGGACATGGAAACTATCAATTACAATTGGCTGTACAACAAGTATTATTGTTGTCCTGACACCTCTCTCAGGGGTGGAAGGTTTCAAATGTCACACCAAATTACATACATATGCACAGCTGTTGCTGATGAAGAAATGGGCAGCTATGGGCCTTACCTACATCCCTCCTGCAAATCCCAAGCTTGTTTCCCTACTGTCTTACCCTCTTTGTGACCCATTTTTCACCACTTTCCTGTCTCCCCATTTTCATTTCTTTCAAAGAAAATAGCACGGGTGTGCGCCAGAGTAAGCACTGTTAAGCGGTTGTAAGCGGGTGTGCGCGTGTGTGCGCGGAGCTGAACGCCAGTGCGCATGCGTGAGCTCCGCGCAAACCAGCGCTAACCTGGTTACAACTGCTTAAAAGTGCCTTAGTCACTCTGATTGACAGGTCCTGTAGTCAGTTCAAAAGCAAAATAAAATCCCACTGTCAGTCCCGAACCCAGGACCTTGGAAACAGTAGTCTGCATGACCTACCAATAAGCCATGACTCTTATACAAGAACATTGTGCTAAAATAAATATATCATGTAATAGTAGGAATGAATGTAAAGGGAATATAGGATGTGTAGTACACAAAGCATGTCATTTAGAATTACTGTCAAAACTAGTGGATTTCCATAATAGTAGTGTGTGAACAGAAACAGCCATGCTAGTTGGTAGCTAGTAGGTAATAATGTCAGTTAATGTACATATATAAATGTATGTATATTTACATATATATATATATATATATATATATATATATATATATATATATATATATATTTGTAGGTGTCATTGTGCATACACACTTACTACGGGGAACAGGAGAGAGGAATGGAGAAATGTGAATCTACAACACAGCCTGAATCATGAGAGAGATACTAACCTTTACACCTCACAGAACAGTGTCCACAGCATACCAGCATGATCCCCGCCCTTACAATCTGAAAGGGCAACGCCTATCTCACATACCCTTTTATAGCACTGTCCTGAAATCACAGTGAGAACTGCAATCAGTACACAACTGGCTGCATGCAATTAGCAAATGCTGGCTTACAATTGGTGCAGAGGCTATCACATGGACCTATGCAGATACCTACAAAAGCATCCTGTACTAACACTCCACACATGCAATACGTTCATTGCACTGTCTGGAGGCAGAGGGAGAGAGACAGACAGAGACAGAGACAGAGAGTGAGAGAAAAAAAAAAAAAAGAAAACACACGCTACACACTGAGTTTAAGCTGTCAGCAGTGACAGTAGCAAGCCGTGCCAGCAGCAGCAGGAAGCAGAAGTAGTGGTAACGCTACCAGCTGCGACAAACACAGGTAATGTAAAGTAGCAGGTTAATAGTCTGCATACTGTGAACCCTCCAAATGTGTCATAGGTCTGTATCTATAGGTATGTCCATGTGATATGTTGTGTGCACGTAGTTCCACCAAAAGGGGATGACTATACATTACATGTCAGTCAGTGTTAGGCCATGATCCTGGCAGCAGTTGTCTGTGCGTTGCCCTCATCAATGGCTGTAGTGACTGTTTTGAAAGGTCAACCAGGTTCAAAAGGCAGGATTCAGCCCATCACAAAGGCAAACTGGCCGGGAACAAGTGTCTGCAGGTACCCAATATCGCTGTTTATGCGTCCCATACTGAATAATTCCATAGCTTAGCAGACCAGGCTGGTTAGGCTTATGATGTGGTAGTTCCCAGGGTCAGTAGAGGTGCCTCCTTAGTGGTGTGGGACCACTGTTGCTGTATGCCAGTGTTCAGGTACATATCCTGTAGTACGGCCAAGGTTAAATATCAGTCTTATATGCGGTTGTATGTCCTCTTGGAGTGCACGTAGCACACATCCAGGGATACCATCAGGTCACAGTGATGCTGTGTGTTCTGCTTTGCTGAGGGCGGCCCTCACCTGGACATGTGAGATGATAGGGAGGTTACATTCAGCTGTGATAAGTATTTCTACTTGTGGGGGAGAAGGAGGGGGGATACGTGCACCGAACCTGTCTGCAAGAATGTTGCCAATATCTGTGTGTTCGGTGAATGTTAAGTAGGTGTGTATTAACTCAGAGCATATCGGAGGCATTTGGTCCAGATGTGTAACATAACTGAAGAAGACCTTGTGGTTATCTATAGTGTTTGTGGCCATTTTCCTCCCAGAGTAGTCTGTGGCAGTTATGAGAGACTGTAGCGTATTACCAGTGCTGACCACAGATGCCTTCCCTTAATGTGAATCTGCTCTGTCCTGCAGTAGCCTCCTGTTATTGTTATACAATCTGCCTCTGGCTGGGGTCCACCGGACAGGATGCCTAACCTGTGTGCATAGGGTCTGGGTTAGAAATGTGTGTGCAAGTTTCATGCAATCTGTGGGCTGTCCGTGGTAAGCATTCGCAAAGGGGTCAGCAGTGTGGGTTGTGGCTTCCACTGGCCCAGTGGGCTGCATGGATACCATCTCAGTCCTAACAAGTGAATAACTGTCTAATCACATACATATCAAAGTAGTCTACTGTGCTGGTGGTGGTGGTGGGATATGTATATCCAGGCCGAGTAACTTGTGTCCAGATCACACTAGTGGATGGCGTTCCACATACAGTACCTTGGTATGAACCCCCAGAGTGAGGCTGTGCATTGGACCTGTCGCAGTGTGCTGACCGATGGGGCATGCTACTATGTTGTATGGAATGTGGCAGGTATTGTTGCACAGGTGTTGGCTGAGCACTGATATCTGGCCATGTACTTGTGTATCCACCACGAGACACACACATGCAACATATGGGAGTAGTAGTATATCAATACACTAGAGTATCATGTATAGTATGTGTGCCATATATTGCTGACATAGTCTGCTGATATCCTGTTTGTGTTCTCTTCCAGGGAGATGGAGCGTCAGCGTAATCCCGCCTACTCTGCAGCGGAAGATGAGGAGATACACCAGAGCCTGGTGCGGGATTATGACATACTGTTTTCCCGCACCAGCCAGAATCAGCAGGAGAGGGCTGCACTGTGGCAAGACCTTGTCCGTGGGGTAAATGACATTGGCAAGCATAATAGGACATATGAGCAGGTACGACATCACTGCAGTGATTTAATCAGAAATGTCTGTCAGCGTGCGTCGGATATCAACAGGCAACAGGTTGCCACAGGAGGTGGGGTGGCCACACATCCCCCCCTCACCAGACTGGAGGTGGGGTGGCCACACATCCCCCCCTCACCAGACTGGAAGGGTTACTCCTAAGTGTTGTTGCTCCAGCCCCGGAACAGCAACAGCAATACACCTGCATCATGATGGAGGCTGGATCCACACAGCAGCACAACATGGAGCGTGCAGGTAATATGCCATATGTACACTTGACTGTTCTGTACACTGTTAGTTTATGCATGTGTAAGGTGTGTCCCTGGTATGTAGCTGTCAACATAGTATGTAATTGTGCAGGTGTGATACTGGCAATATCAGCAGCTGATGTGTGAAAGGCAACTGGTGTACTACTGCACTGTATCATATGCAGTATCAATGGCACAGTTGTGCCCACTGACATTAATCTCCTCATTTCTGCAGGTCCCTCCGGTGTTACAGCAAGGCAGGCCATCCATGCTGGTGAGTGTGTTTAACAATACCTATAATAGTCCTGATAGTGCTAGTAATACTAGTGTAACTCAGTAGTGCTCTGTGTGTATACTGCGGGGTGTGCATGTGTGCCTGTGTCCACGTGTGCATGTGTGCCTGTGTCCACGTGTGCATGTGTGCCTGTGTCCACGTGTGCATGCGTGCATGTGTACACGTGTCCATGTGTACACGTGTCCATGTGTGCCTGTGTGCTTGTGTCCACGTGTGCATAAGTGCATCACTGGTAACATTGTGTGGACACTGTAAACTGTGTTTCCTGTCTTCCTCCCACAGGTTCTGGTGCTGCTCTGGTGTCCTGCAGCAGGGAACCTGAATCTGGTGCCACAGGTACTGGTAATGATGATATCTGTGTAATGGCACAGGAAGGTGTGTCAGGGTCCGCCATTGGTCAGCCATTTGACAGTACACAGCTGTCAACCCCATCACTGCGCACAGTCATCCTGCCAGTACAGCCTTTGTCACCATTGTCCCTAGGTGATGGACAGGATAGTGTGGGCATTGACCAGGGTAATGTGGTATCTGTGGCACATGCTTCCCCACACAGCAGCCATGGGCAGGGTCCTGCGATGGTACCACACAGACAGTTACCCATGGGTTCTCGTGGGAGCATCCGTGGGCGTACTGCCTCTGGCAGACGTGCCCAAAGAGGTCTGTCAACCTCAGCTATGTTTTGGGCTGTCATGCAGGCACAGTCGCGTATGGAAAGGTACACCAGACAGGGTCTGAGGGAGCTGAGAGCATGTCGCACAGCCATGACTGACAGTATGTGTGACATCGCGGATGCTATCCGTAATTTCACCGATGTCATAGACAGACGTTGTGGGGACATATTACAGCAGTTCCACAACCAAATGTCCATGAGCCAGGGCAATGGTGGGCGGTTGCGGCGTCGACGTGGCCGTATGCCAGCAACAGCAGCAGCTGGCAGTCGGCGCGGACAACAACAGGCCCGCGCACGCCCCCATAGTGCCAGCAGCAGCCCCAGCAATGCTGGGTCTGTGCTGTCATCGGAACGCCCCAGGAGACCACGTGCACGTGGCTCTGGACAGTCCCAACAGGGACCTGTGTCCAGTCAACACACTCCCGCTTCTGATGACAGTACCCAGTCTGGCTTAGTACCGGATATGGTCCGTAGCACCCCTGCCAGGCACAGGTACAGTGTCTGTGCCCACAGACACTGATCTATATGACCTGCCAGGTGCAGTCTGTGGCTGCCCACAAGCCCCTGTATATGGCAGCCATGAGGTGGAACTGTGTGCGTGCATACACACATGCAAAATGTTAACACCTAGGGCTACCACATACACGCACACACTGCACCAACAGTGCCCCACCCTGTACTGCTGTTCCTCACCAACACACATACACACACATGTCACTTGGTGGTATCAGTGGCAGATTCAGGCATATCTAATTCACACCCTGTGCATATGATGAAACTGTGCCACCCCCTGCAATCGCCAACATCAGTGCAGGTACAGGTAAACACGTTGCTAATGCACAGGGTGACTACATAGAAGTGTATTAGTAGTATCATGTTGGTAACAGTACAGTGTGCTGATATGACTTTGTGTATATCCCAGCATGCCTGATGCAGTAACCGTATGACTGTCCTGAATTGTTATCTGCACCCATAGTACGTACCAAAGTGTAACAGCTGCACATTATTGCATACCGGTGGTAAGGATGTCAACAGATAGCCACATACATGGGTAGCACAGGGGGGAAGCTAATGCAAGTAGTGATACGCAATGATGGACATGTACAGTAATGGTGGCAAGTTGCCCACAACGACTATGCAATGTGGATGTTTGCACATGTTGATATGTGTGCAGTACCAATGTAATCCAAATCACAATTAACTATGACATAATATCAGTTCTACCATGGGCATCTGCGCTGTGCATTCCTAGGTACATGTTGATAGTGCCCACATATTTGCACTGTAACCTACTGTTAGTGTTACCCCTTCTTTGTTGTACAATGGACTACTTCCAGCCCTGCTTACTGTAGCTTTGTTTGCATGCATGTTCGCTTGGGATTCCCTGCAACACTGCTTCCACCTGCAATGCAGAGTTACAGTGCTTCTGTGGACTCCTAGTGACATCTGCATAGCGTACGATACGTATGTCAAGTTTACACATGACAGAACGTCATTGTCTGTCCTGTTCGCATGTACGTTGCCTGTGAAACATTGCACATGTCTTACCTGGCATTTACCCACGTGTGCAGTCATATATGCCAGTGCTATGAAACAGTAGCAGTACACCCACACATACACACCTTCAGTATGTTGTTCCCCATTGACCCTATGTGTTGGTACTCACCATGGCAATCACACTACTAGGGTAGCATGTGCAAAGGTAACCTGTGAATCACCTCTATGGTCCAGTTGTGGTTTATGTGAGTCATGTGGCAAAGTCACAGCTACCACATGTATGCAGTCAACCATCACCCTTGGCCAGGAACGTACAACACATGTGTGGGATGCCACCACATAGCCAATCTGGGGACTGAGCACTCTGAACCCAGTAATGCCATACCCTGTCAGGTGGCATGTCATACTACAGTGACTACAATACCAGTCAGACATAGACACGCACTGACAGCAAGCTGAACACACTGGGGCATACTTGGAGACTGAGAATAGCATCCTGCCTGAGCATCACACACCTCCGCAGCTGGCACACAGGCATACGTTACGTCGGAACAGAGCACATGCCACACATGGCACACACATCCCATGTGCCACACACTCACAGCCTGTAGGGCTACACAACACACCTGCTACAGATGTGTCAGGTACCTCTCTTGGCCGCTACAGTGGGGTCCCGCTCAAGAGGCTGTACATGGTGAAGGTCACAGTGATATGCCTCTGGGGCATTATGGTCCACCACAAAACACATGCATACAGGTCAGTCAGAGGCATGGACACATATGACTCAGTCATTGACCATGCCACTATGGATGACCTGAGACATACCTCCCTGGACTACATGATAGGGAACATAGAAGGGATCTCTCAGCATGTGGCACGGGCCAGTATGAGCCTGATCTTGGTTGCCATCATACCCTCACCAGGTATGCTACCACTATATGTAGGAAGGGTGTTCTATGTCTACATTCTGCTCAGTCTCCAATGTCATTCATAGGGTATCCACTGGCTGTCAACGTGTGCTTACATGCTAGGGAAGCCACAATGATGTGCGAGGGGCAGCTTGCATGTGACACCCATGGCCCAATGTATATTGGCGAAGCCCCTTGATACACACATACTGCCTTATGCTGCAGGACACGGATTACATAGCCACCTCTGTGGGTATCACACAGGATAGAACACTAACAGTGATGCTACACAACACCAGCAGTGTACACCGCAAGATGCATGCACTGGACACTGTCCTCAGCACGGTGAACTGCAATGTCTGTGCAGTACCAGAGTCCTGATTCATGGCTCACAGGTGCAACCCATCACTGCCAGGTTATACCTCATACCATGCCTGTCGTCCCCTACACATGTAACACACATGGACAGGGGGTGGTATCCCAAGGCACCACAGATACACACACCTCCAGGTTGTTGGCACAGCACAAAGCATCAGGGCCTATTCATGTGCAGCTAACAGTGTGTCGGACTGCCGTCTGGTTCATAGCCTGGCACACACAACCCTCCCATACACAGGAAGCCCACCTATCCTCCATAACAACACTGGCAATATGACAGTCTCAAGAACTGTCTTTATATGGCTGGACTGCATCCAGCCAAACATTGTGCGTGAGCATTACTGTAGCTACAACACACTAGTTGAAGGGTTCCCAGCATGTGGTCACTGAATTGCAGTGGAATGACATGTTACCACTCCCACAACAGGTGGGAACATGCAGCACCTGTACATCGACTACATGTAAACTATATGGCCCAGACCAGATGTGTATCCCCTGCTGTAGGTATTTTACCATATACACCCACACTGTATAGACACATACCGCGTGCGGCCCCTGCACAGTAAGACACAGTCATATTGTTATGCATTGCAAATACCATTTATCCACTTGAGGCACGTGTCAGACATGGTAACTACTGCAAGTCACAGGTATTTATGTGTATGTGTCACATCATGTGTGCATTGCCATTGCTGGTTTAGGCAATGGCATGCATTGTTATGCACAAAGACCCACACAAGGTCATAATGTGTGACACAACCACACGTGGCAGTTGTGGGTTACCAAAACATACCTATCTGTACTCTGACAATGGTAATAGACCCAGTAGCAGAGCGCACTATTGGCATTACTGGCCAACTAGCCCTGTTTGGCTGTGCTGATAGTGTGGTGACATCCCCTGTGTTTACTGGGGGAATATGCAGCATCTGGTGTATTGTAGTATTTGCCAAAAGGATCTGTTCTCTCACACTTGCATTTACACACCCTACTACCCCCCACACACACACACACACTTGCCATTTGCAGGATTCATATCCCTACCTAACTAAGTCACGACACGTGAGAGAGATGCATTAGCAAAGCGCACTATTCGGATTACTAGGAGGTTCCTCTTCTCTGGCTGTACTTATAGGGTGCTGACATCATCAGTGTTTTGAAAGGGTAATGTGCATCAGGTAGTGTGATCTCCTGATTGCCAAAACTAACATGTTTTTCATACAGAATTGCACACACACAAACTCCCCACATCCAAACACACACACACTTGCCATTTGCAGGTTTCAAACCCCTACCTAACTATGTTATGACACTTGAGAGTGACGCTGTAGCAGACTGCGCTATTCGGATTACTGGTAGGTGTCTCTTCTCCAGCTGTATGTATAGGGTGCTGACATCATCACTGTTTGGAAAGGGTAATGTGCATCATGTAGTGTGATCTCCTGATTGCAAAAAAGCACGTTTTTCATACAGAATTGCACACACAAACTCCCCACATCCAAACACACACACTTGCCATTTGCAGGTTTCAAACTCCTACCTAACTATATTATGACACTTGAGAGAGACATTAGCAGAGTGCTATTCGAATTACTGCGAGGTTTCCCTTCTCCTGCTGTACTTATAGGGTGCTGACATCATCCGTGCTTAGATAGGGAATGTGCATCCTGTAGAGTGCTTTCACAGTTGCCAAAAGGGACATCTCCCTCACACAGACTTGCACACACACTAACCGCCCTCCACACACACTGGGCAGTTGCAGGATTCAAACCCCTACCTATGTTATGACACTCGTGACAGACGCATTAGCAGAGCGCTATTCGAATTACTGGGAGGTTTCCCTTCTCCTGCTGTACTTATAGGGTGCTGACATCATCCGTGCTTAGATAGGGGAATGTGCATCCTGTAGAGTGCTTTCACAGTTGCCAAAAGGGACATCTCCCTCACACAGACTTGCACATACACTAACCCCCCTCCACACACACTGGGCAGTTGCAGGATTCAAACCCCTACCTAACTATGTTATGACACTCGTGACAGACGCATTAGCAGAGCGCTATTCGAATTACTGGGAGGTTTCCCTTCTCCTGCTGTACTTATAGGGTGCTGACATCATCCGTGCTTAGATAGGGGAATGTGCACCCTGTAGAGTGCTTTCACAGTTGCCAAAAGGGACATCTTCCTCACACAGACTTGCACACACATCAACCCCGCTCACACACACACACACACACACACACACACACACACACACACTGAGCAATTGCATGGTTCGGACTCCTACCTACCTATATTATGACACTTGAGGGAGACGCATTAGCAGAGCGCGCTAACCGAATTACTGGGCATCTGGTCTGCACCTGCAGTATTTATAGCGTGCTGACATCTTTATTTCTACAGAGGTATGTACATCTAGTACTACCTGTCAGGTGGGGGATAGCATATATATGCATTTGCAGCCACCTACGTCAGGGTCAGATATGCACATCGCACTGGCAGGTTATGTTCTATACCATGCTTAGTGACCACAGGACCTGTAACACACAACACAACCAGTCCAGAACACCACACCCACATCCAGGACACACACTTAGCTTCCCTGGGAACAGTGCCGGGATATGCAGGTGTTCACATACACCATTCAGTTGTTAACATCAGGTACAGGCATATTGTGTGTGAGAACTACTCAGGCCTCTACCACTTTACCCTACAGCCACTACAATTTGTGGGTCCATGTGCTATGGCAGAACCACACACCACAGCCACATGGGGGAATACATATTGCACCTGTCCATCTGCAACATGGGTACTCACTGTTCCACACCAGAGGCAGACCACCATTGTTGATATCTGACCATACCCACCTTTCCCTGGACATCCATATCCCATCCCCACCCCCAGGCAAGGTTGTCACTGCACACAAACTGTATTTAGCACAAGCAGACTCTACACTTGTGAAGACTGGGGTGGACGACTTCAAAGGACCCATGCTGGGGGACTATACTGGCCACTCAGCATAATCCTTGACAACTGCATTCTATGAGCATGTGTACGGTTTGCATTGATCATGCTATCCCACATATACCCATGATTGCTCCACAACAAGACACCTGTCAGGTGTACACCAGCCATATATGAGCCGTTCAACAGACAGAGTGAGCTAATACATTGCAGAGCTGTAGCCCACAGAGGGAGGACATCTGTGAACAGTTCCGGCACGACACTTCATTCCCACATAATCATCACGACACAGTGTTGACAGTGGAATTATCCAGACAATGCAGATAGGGCTCCCCTCAGTCTGTTATTGACGGCCACTTACTGTTAGAGATCCTCAGCTACCCTCTTCCAGCACACACCAACAACATGGCTGTGGCTTAGCACATTCAAACCCTGGGATCTCCACTGTGCCCCTGCTTGACAGAGGCACAGCTCACTAGCCTCACACGTTGCCTTATGTGACCTACTTTACAGTGGCACAGTAGCCTACTGTACTGGGGATGCAGATGCCAAGCACACTCTGGCTGAGCTGTCATTCCCTAGGGCAACAAGCCTAGTATTGACCTCTACACCCATATGTTCAATTGTCAGATGCACAATATCTGTTTTGCTGTTCTACTGTTTGCAGGTCTTTATTGCCATAGCATTCCCTGTTCCTATGACCAACTTGTGTATCTGTGGAAGATGTTTGCATATGACGGCGATTCACTATATCACTTATGTCTCTGTAGTCATTTACTGTGTGCACTGGGCAGATTGCTGTGTTGTGGTTGGTTCCTGGAAGGACACGTACAAATACCAGATATGTATGGCCAACTGCTAAACGGAGATATGGCCTAAGTGTGTGAGCATGCCCAGTTCAGCCTTTCCATGGCATGTTGTCTGACATATGCCTCATTTATCGGTGTGCGAGCATACCCAGTGTGAGCTTTCCATATGTTGCACTCTGAAGTCCACCACATATTTGGGTGTGTGTGAACTTCAACAATATCTCACGTTTATGGTTGTGTGTTGGGTGTCATGTTGTGTACTAACTGGCCAACTGCTTCATGTCTGCCACAACAGAGATTATACTGTGCCTGCAGGGATTGCATGGGATACTTTGCAGACAGTTGTCAACATACTTTCATAATGACCTAACACTGTAGTACCGTATAGTGTACTGGTTCAGTACTTTCACTGTGGTGGACAGTATCCTGGGCTTTAGTCCTATCACTGCTTGACATCTTCATAGTGAGCACAACAGACTGTGTAGGGGCCAGTTGTGCACATATGACCATGTTGCATTATGTTCAGATATGGACTACCTACACCAGGCTCGTCCAACATTGGTAGTGTATTCCACAACATAGGTGGACATTGGCAAACACTAGCGATGTTCCCTAGGCCATTTCTGATGCTAGTCACAGGGTGTGTTTGTCCTTGACACACATTGTAACTGGAGTTTGCCATGACATATGTCATGGTTAGTATACTGTGCCTCCGTCTACCTCTGACATAACAGTGATACCCAGGGTTAACCTACCATCTCCCATCCACTCATCGGGATTCCTCTTGAGGGGTGTCGATAGGTGACTCTCTGGCTAACCTGTACGGGAGTTTACTCAAGAGTGGGGGTGCCTTCTGTGTTATGGATCATTCTGTACAGCTTGTCCTATGTATGTCAGTGCTGGGGTTCAGGTCTTTCATGTGCATAGCTCACTGCCATTCAGATTGTACAAGGTGCAGCATGTTCATTGATTCCAGGTTGGACATGGCTTCATACATCAGGCACAGCTTGCCTGTAGCTGGGCAGTATGGCAGTGTGTGGGGCTGCAGGTTGTTTACTCAGGCAACACATGGCATCTGTTCATGCTCTTTGCTACTCCTGGTGGGGTACTGTTGTGGACTTTACAGTTGATGGAGGTGTCTGCTGAGGTATATCCCACAGGGGCTATTGTATTCAATTGTGACGCTGATGAAGGATGACTGAGAGCCACAGTGACCTCCCCTTATCTATATCTGACAACCTTCATGATTGGGTGGGTATATGGTATGTTTCTGCGAACACTACAGCCACATGTATGACCAGTGCAGGATATCTATCACCTTGTGTCCCCAGGTCTCTCATTACATGTTAGGTACGTAATGGGTTAACACCTGTGTGGTAATTTGTGGGCACATACTGTATATCCACGGTGGTTGTCTATACACAGTTCTGCAATTAGCTTGCTGACATGGCTATGGCTCCAGTTGTCTGTTTGTAGGTGGCCCTTTTGTGGGTTGCTTGTGTCATCTGGGGGTCGGATATGGTGGGCTGTTTGTACTCCTCTGCATACATGTTCAGTCACAGTCCTTCCATGTTGGCCTATACCTATGGGACATATATACAGAACGGGGGGGGCAGGACCAAGCCTTGTGGGATGCCACTCATACCTGCTTTGTAGTCTGACATGGATGCAGCATGTCTGACCATGTCAGTTCTGTCCTTGGTCTGGTTTGCAACCCCTCTACTGACATAGGGGTATATAAGCTGGTGAACATATCCATACTGAACTCGTAGGGTATTGTCTAGAAGCATATGCACGGTCCAGCTACGCTGTGTGGACCACATTGCCCTCATCAATGACCTTAATGACTGTTGCAAATGGGTCAAACATGTTTAGGGGCAGGATCTGCAGTTACGACAGCCACACTGTGTAGGGTCCAGTATCAGTAGGTCCACAATAGCTTTATGTCTGCGGTACATACTGATCCTTTCCATAGCTGTGCAGACCAAGCTTGTCAGGATCCTGGGGTGGTAGTTTGCAGTATTGTGGCAGCCTACAGGCAGCTTACTGTACCCTTTCCCTTGTTCAGTCTGGTGAGTGGGACAGCAGTGTGTCTGCCTATACAGACACCTATTACAACTGTATCAGGCATGTTGTTTCTCCTTCTGGCCTGTGACTGTTTGGCACACCAGCTTTGTGTACTATGTGTTGCATGTGCTATGCTTGGAGGTTGTGGTTGCTTGGGATCTGCTTTGGAGGCTTCTGTTGGTGTGGTGTGCTTGTAATTAGGGCCTCCGGGAATGTTTTTCTGTGTTTATGTGTTTGGTTTACAGTTGTGGTAGGTCTATGTGGGACTGGGTTTGTGGTGTATGTGGTTACCTTCTCCTCCTGACTAGTTTTGACAGTACTGAGTTGGGGCAGCCTCCGGTTTGGATACATGGTTGCATCTATCACATATATTTGTATTTATTGGGGGGAGTTGTGGGTTGTCTGTGTACTTGGGACAGGTGTCACATTGCCTCTGGATTCACAGATTCTACTTGTTGTGGCTGGCCTTAGTGGATTGTATGTGTGGACATATTTTATTGCCATACTACTGATCAGTGATTACTTCCCTTTTTATGTTTGCTCTATCATGTGGTACCTTCCTCATTCTCTTGCATGGTTTGGTAATGGCTGGAGTCCAGCATGCTAGATGCCTGCGTGTATGGCATTGTGTCTTGTTGTTATTTGTGATTGGATACTCCAAGCATTCCTGGCTGTGTTCATGGAATGCCTGTATAACATGTTCTGCGGTGTGTCCCATATTCTGCACTTGCACAGGGCCTTTCGTGGATTCCACATCGGTTTGGAGGGGTGCAACCTATGCTTTACACATGTTTTTCACTGTGGTATTCTGGCCCGGGACTGGGGCCGGGATGTGTATATCCAGTGTGATTACTCTATGGTCTGGTCTTACCAGTGAGGGATACACTTCTCATCTTGCCATCCAGTACACATGTTGCTGATTATCACATCCAGTATGCTTACCCCTCTTGTGGGAGTGGTACGTTGTTCCTGGGCATTTTGGTTTATGGATTCTGGGAACTTTTCTCCGACTGTGTTGGTGCTAGTATAATGCTCGGTGTATGTCTGGGTATTTTCAGTCAAGCAATATAATGTGGTTTGGGGGCTTGATATATTCATGTATTCCAACATAGGCCAGGTGCAGTTCCTGGTATTAGGACAGTAGTCTGCAGCAGGCTATATACTGGGAGGCGGTTTTAGCCATTGGTATTTGACCATGGCTAATCCATGCTGCTTCTTGTTGTGGTACCAACATGGGGGTGTGGTTATCCTTGACATTTATTGCTAGTCACCCTCCTTTTGTAGCTTGTTCCATGTTTTGCGGCTGTACAGCACAGTATGTGGTGTGACCTGGTAGTGTTAGGGAGTTGATGTGAGCCTTGACCCAGTTTTCTATTACAGGACTGATATCTACATTCTCCATACTGTGTGCATTTACACTGCACACATCTTGCTGTTTAGCCTTCTGGCATTGGGTAGCATTACATCTAAGTTCCTATCCCTTGTGGTACCTATGAAGGTGGGTTTGTGTTTTGAGACTTACCTATTCAGGGCATGCTGTGGGTACTGACAGCCTTTGCCAGTATCCATGGGGCATGGACTGATAGGTGCACGCCACTCCTAGCAGGTGGTGCATCATGTCATGCTCCACATGTCTTCCCAGCCTGAAACACATTGGCTCCCCTTTGACTAACTATATTACTTCAGCCAGTTATTGCACTTGATCATCCCATCGTCATTTTGTGGCTTCATGCTTGGTGAGGGTGGATGTTAGTCAGGGTCCTCAGGTGTGCATATAGTACATGGTGTTACATTACTTAACACATGGCATTCATGCCTCAGGTGGTGCTGCAGGGCTGCCTCTGTCGGATGCGCATATTACACTCCCTGTACATGTTTGTGAGCAGGTCATGTCATTTTAGGCATCCATGTTATTATTTGAGTGAGTCAGAGGGGGTATCATTCCCAGGGTTCCTACTGAGCCAGTGTATGTGCTATGAGTTGCCTCTTTGCCAAGACCAGGGCATACTGGGCTCGCCTCCTTCTGCCTACTGGGGCAGGCTCAGGTTGTTCCTCCTCCGAGTCATGCTCTGCCTGTGATGGCCTTGGCAATGGTGGGGGGCTGTTTGGCCCAGCCCTATGCTGGTCCTGCTGCAGCTGTTTTCGCAAGATCATATTATGTAGCATAGCACATACCATGACAATCTGGGTACATGTAGTTGGTGTGTACTGCAAGGCTCCACCAGATGTGTCCAGACACCGGAACCGTGACTTGAGCAGCCCAAACACACTCTCTATTACATTACGTGTTTGTGCATGTGCCTCATTATGGCGTTCCTGTTCAGGTGTGTGTGCGTTTCTGATGGGTGTCATCAGCCACGGCTCCAGTGCATAACCTGCATCCCCCACTAGGTGTCCGTGTGGGATGTCCCCATTGGCAAATGTCTGGTACACCTGCGTCAAATGCCAGATGTGGGAATCATGGTAACTCCCAGGGCAGCCAGCACACACATTCATTATTATGCCCTGGGCATCACACACGACCTGGCAGTTGATGGAGGGGAAGCCCTTGCGGTTAATGTAGGCCCTACCCCGCTCACTGGCTGGTGCTTTGATGTGTATGTGCGTGCAGTCTATTGCACCCACTACCTCAGGGTATTCTGCTATTTGCTAGAAGAGACGCATATTGCTGGCCAATACCTCACGGGCATTGGGGAAATATACATGATCACCGACATGTGCTGACATGGCATCCAGGAACTGGTGCAGTACCCTGGAGGCTGATGCCTGTGATATCTCCATCATATCACCAGCTGGTCTCTGGAAGGTACCTGTTGCTAGTATTCTTAGGCCAACACATACCTTGGTTTCCACTGGGATGAGTTCCCCTCTGTTGGTTCTGTGTGTGAGACGTGGCCTGCACAGCTCAACTATTTGCTGCAGGAGCTCTCTGTCCATTCTATAGCGCTCTACTATCTCCAGCTCATGTAACCCGTGGTAGGTGACCCTGGGCCTGTACACTCTTCTCCGTCTCCTCACTGTGGGTTGTCTGGCACCATCTGCATTGTCACCACCCGCAGCAGGTCGCCTATGTCTCATTATGACAGCTATGGCAGCCCCTAACATTTCTGCTCTGAGTGAAGCTTTTTCAGTTTTCACTTCTATTAGCTTACTCCTGTCTTGCAGTGTCTCTTGAGAGAAACATCCTGCACTGCTGTTTGCAGAGTTTTAAGTGCTGGGCTGGGCTACTATTCTAAAGTATGATCCTTCACATAATATTTATTTGGTGGAAATTGATATCTGGCGGAGATATCTTGATGATTGCTGGATGGTGTGACGTGCGGATGCCACATATCTACAAGAATTTTTGGATTATCTTAATGGCAATATTTGGGGAATTGAATTTACGGTGACATATGATCTACAATCCATCAATTTTATTGATGTCACGGTTAGCAGTAACATGGATCACACTTTAAACACCAGGACTTTCCGTAAATATCCCCAATATAACACTTTATTGCACGCTTCCAGCATGCATCCACAACACACCATCCGCAACATTCCTAAGTCCCAATTTATGCAGATGAAACGCATCAATTCCACCAATATGGAATATGAGAAAGCTAGTCTGGATTTGTTCCAGAGATTTGTCAACAGAGGCTATAAACAACTGGATTTAGTTAAGGCTTGGGATTGGTCAACCAGTATGAATAGGGATACGTTATTGCAATATCAGATACAACCCAGGGACTTAAGTGCATCTTCCATAAGATTTGTTACTGCTTATGGTAGAAACCATACTGCAATTCGGAGCATCAATAAACATTGGAACATTCTACTGGCCAATGATCAGCTAAGACCAATATTGGGGTCTCAGTGTCAATTCAGTTATAGAAGAGGCAAAACCTTGGGCTCGCTGTTTAGTCACTTTAAACATAAAGAAAGTGGTGGGGCTGTATACCAACAACTTACTATGTCTGGAGACAAACTGCTGGGAACCTTTTCGTGTGGACACTGTGGGTCTTGCAAACAAATTTGCAAATCCAAACAATTTTCCAGTCAAAACACCAGCAAAGTATATGATTGCAAGATATTTGGTAACTGCAGCAGCAGTTGGGTGATATATTTGGCCACTTGTCACTGTTCTGCCTTCTATGTTGGCCAAACATCCAGACCATTGAGAACACGTATTAATGAACATAGAAGTGACATTAAGAATAAGAAAGACCATAATGCTCTTTTTAGACATACTTTGAAGCATTCACAGGCCCAATATACATTCATGATTATTGATAGAATCACAGGAGATCGGAATAATCCTCAAGGTTGGCATAGCATTCTTAATCACAAAGAAAGGTATTGGATTACCACATTGGGAGCACTTTTCCCACCAGGTTTGAATGATCATTTATAATTAACCTTTTTACTGTTAATTTATATGCTATTATAACTTATTTTTTATATTCATGTAATCCAGGTTCCTGAGGATACCTTATTTGATGTCGTGTTATCATGAATGCTTACCAATAACCACAAATTTATTGAGAACAAAAGTGTTACAAATTTATTATGGATATTTTGTGATTTCTATCTTATCATATATTTATTTTTACCTATCATACATTGTTCAGCTCATTACTCTATAATGGAGTATATATATATTTCTGGCTCATGTCCATTTATATTCATTTTTTGATTGATATAAGTATTTGCAGTTTATATAACCCATCGGTTATATTTGTTTGTGAACCCATAGACACACTGATTCATTTGTGTTTATCTTTTGTCTTTTTTAAAGTTTTTTTCTTTTTCTATTGTGGGAACAAACCATGATTAATTATGCAGGGTTTTTCACTCTCATTGGTTAGGCACTCTTATAAATATTCATGGAGTACTATCTAATGTTTTTGCTGTGTATCACTGATGAAGGCATATATTCTTTTGCCGAAACCGGTCTGATTATTAAAGATATGTATAATCAGCGAATAATTGAGTAATTGCATCTTTTTACTGTTACACGTATCTGCTGGCCAACAGTGTTTTTTGGTTTGCTCCGGCCGTGCAGTACCTATGTGCACAGCACAGTGTTTTGAATACTGGGCTACTATTCTGCCTGTGTAATTGCCTGCTTCTAATTGTTTTCACCTGTAGCTCCAGCAGTATTCCCTGCTAGCTTCCTTTTTCCTTTCTGTTTCCTCAGGGGGGAGCAGCGTGCATACCAGCAGAAACGCGCTCACAGTGGCTTACACGCACGCACACATGCTTACACTGTTTAGGATCTGCCTATTCGGGTTAAAACGCGCACACCAGCGCAAACAGTCTTACAAGTCTGCCAACAGGCTCCCACATGCTCAGTCTGCTCTACACGCGCGCACACCAGCGCAAACAGTGTTAAACATCTACCAACATGCTCCCACATGCTCAGTCTGCCTTACACGCGCGCACACTGCCCTACTCGCGCTTCATGACGTGCACACGTGCGCATGCACGCCCAGCAAGAAACTTTAGTGAAAGTAACAGTGTACACCTTCCATTTCTTGACTTTCCCAGACTTACCTTGTGGCACTCCTCTTTCCCTGATCTGTGTCTGTCATCTGTCATGTTACACTGACCTCCAATGAACTGCATTTCTTTCTACCATTCCCCCCTGTGATGTCACCTATCTCCTACTCTATTCCTCCCCCTTATGCATCTCTTACACTACTCAGACTGTGCTCATTTGCTATGTGACTGTGAGATTCAGTATCCTAACCCTCATTTACATGAGATTGCCTACTAATGCTTAGTTACATGTCTTACACTCAGCTTCCCCCCTTAGCAACCACTACACGGTGGCCATGTTGTTTTTGGTCTGCTGGTCCCTGCATTGTTATTCCATGTATTGCATAAAACCCACATTTGTGGGTTTATAACCTTCATTTTTATGTTTTATGCAGCGCAGCCCGTTTGCACGGGGCTGCGCTGCGTTTAATTATATTTTTATCATTTCTGCATCAGGTTACCTTGCCAATGGCCACATATTTGGCCGTTGGCATGCTGCCTGACACATATGCACCCTTTATTTGGAGCTGACATGGCTCCGTTGTGAATTTTGCAGAAACGTACTCAGTTGTCAACTGAGCACATTTCTGCAGCTAAAACGTCTCTTACACGGGCTGGTTTCTGCTTCGTGGATCGCTAATATACCTCATTTGCATACCTTTCGGCTGCAAGTGAGGTATTTAGCATGTCCACGCCCAGTCCGTGTAAGAGACGTTTTAGCTGGTCTCTTACACGGAGTTTAGGGCTGTTCGTGGATTGCGAGGCTTGCATGGAGTGTTACACGTCTCTTACACTCCGTGCAAGCCTTCGTGAATCCTGCCCACAATCAATAAAAAACTTAAAATGCAATAAATATTTCTAGTCTTCCATTCCATACAGTTTTACAGAAAAGTTACAAGATACTGAAGCCCTATAAAAATGTTGTTAGATAATATTAAAATATTAAATTAAATGTATTTTTACATCACTGTTCATGTCAAAAAATTCAGCTTTAAGACTAAGAATAGAGGTAATGGATATGGAGCTATTTAATCCAGGATGTGTAGCCTGTGTTTGGTTTAAGATGCTATTTTAATTCCTTGTACTCTAAGTAGTCATTCAGTGCCCCCCCCCCTCTGTCCCCAAGGTTACTTGGTCAATAATAATAAACTTGAAACCCATGCCCTTCATTATTAGAAATGTGTAGCTAAGACATTTTTGCTGTCTTTATTTTGAATGTCTTGATAATGCTGATATACTCTAGTTCTGATACCAATGACAGTTTTTCCTATGTAGAAACATGGACATTCTGTGCATAGAGCTAGATAAACCACTGCTTTACTGTTACAGTTAAACTTCTTGTATAGAGTGTATCTACCAATATTAGGGATATAGATAGTATCTGTTTCCAACATATGTTTGCATTGGGAGCAACATCCACACCTAGACATGCTTCCTTTTATCCTGTGTCATTACCTCTTTCTATCAAGGTTTTTAAATTGGTATCTTTCCTATATACAATTTTTGGAACTGCTCCTTCTATGTTAGTAAATTATTTGTCAATACCAAAAATATTCCAGTTACGCCAAATGATGTCCCTCAGTCCTGTGAATTGGTTATTATATGTTAAAATAATAGCTTTGTTATACTCTTGCCTCTTCTGCACATGATTATTCACATTTAAAGTGTGTGCTGTACTTAGTAGAGGAAAACACTGTCCATTATTTCTCTTGTTAATGACTTCCTGAAAAATCACATTCAAAAAGTCTAAAGGGTACCCTCTCCTGGTTAACATGTTTTCTAAAATATCAATTTGTTTTTGAAATTCTTCGTTGTCTGTGATCATTCTGGCCTTCTGAAAGTTTGACTGCCGAATCCTACACTAAAGCACTGTACGAGAACATCCACTTGTGCATTAATCATGACATCCCAAATAGAACCAAGATGCTCTCCTCCAAAAAAGAAAGCCAATCTAGTGATCCCCCTGCCATAAACAAACTATACAACAGAAGGAAGAAACTGATGCAGAAAAGAGGAAAATACCAGGATGCAAAAAACTCCCTTACCAGCCTCAGTAAGAAGCTGAGATCCCTCCCTCATAAAAACCTCCAACGCTAGTTACAAAAATAAAATTGCCAAAGATTCTAAAGACAGCCACAAGGCATTCTATAGCTATGTCAAGAATCTAAATGGCAATGCTCATATCTGCTCTGAGCTACAATAGAATGGCATTAAATATACTGATCCCAAGGACATTGCCATTATCCTGGCAGATCAATTCAGTGCCCACTTCACCACCCTCTCACCCCCCTAAAGGGCCCATCTCCATACCGAAAGATTGCCAAATTCTGGTAATCACAGCCATAAAGGTAAAAACTCACTCTCCAAAGCTAAGAATACAGCATCCATGGGACCAGATGACATCCCAGGCTGTGTACTACATGAACTACAAACTGAACTGGCACCTCACTTAAGTGTCATGTTTAATCATAACCTCACCTCAGGCTTCGTGCCCACTGAGTGGCGCATAGCTATAGTTATCCCACTCCACAAGGCCATGGAACGTATCATCATGGAACTTATAAAGAAAGACATTGGCAACCTTCAAACACTGGACCCCACCCGGTTTGGGTTCGTGAAGGGCCGATCTTGTCTCCTGAACCTGACTGACTTCTTCAAATCAGTCTCCAGAGCTCTGGACGAGGGTAAGGCGGCCCACACAGACTATCTGAACCTCGTCAAGGCCTTTGGCACCATCCCCCACTCTGGAATCATAGATAAACTTACTAAGCTGGGTATAAATCCCTACATCACTTGATGGGTTGCCAGTTGGCTTACTCACAGAACCCACATTATAAAAGTAGACTACTACAAATCCAGCTCCAGACAAGTGGAGTGCCTCAGGGTTCAGTCCTGGGACAGCTCTTGTTTGGCATCTACTTCTCTGAAGTACAGGCCAACACTAAGGGACTCTCGCTAACAAAGTTCGCAGATGACTGCAAACTGGGAGCCATTATTGAATCCCCAAATGATTTGGACATTCTTCAAAAGGGCCTTACAGAAACAGATGCTTGGTGCCAGAGCCATGGGCTCAAGCTCAATGCCAAGAAGTGTATAGTTATCCCCTTTGGGAAAACCCATGTACCCGTGAATTACCACATAGGTGACAGTACACTAAACACCAAAAGTGTGATAAGAGACTTAGGAACACAAGTGGAAAGTGGTCTCACCTTCGATAACTACATCACCACAACAATCAGGAAATCCTTCTATGTGGCACACCTCATCACCAAGGGTTTTTAAGGCTTTGAGTTTCCAAGTAGGAGTTGAGAGACAAAAGTCATGTTCTTAAGGTCTTTGGAACAAAGGACTGACAAGACTGTACACTTTTTATAATCATGTTCTGCACCTAAACAGAAAGGACACTGGAAGTGGAGATCCTTGTAGGGAATCTGTCTACTGCAATCGCTCTTTCCCTCCTAGTTGACATCTAATATGTCAATAAACTGCAATGCAATTGGGAAAAAAAATAAGGAAGATTCCCCAATGAGGCACTTATCTGAACCAATGAAGGCGAACAGTACCAACTATGACAGGGTCTATATTACATTGACGAATGGTTAAATGTTCGAATCTCTAAAGGTCGACCTTTAGAGATCGAACATTTAAGTGTTCGAAAATGTAATAAAACAAAGAAAAAAAAAGGTAAACTGAAAGGGTTTTAGCAGGGGGGCAAGCCCCCCTGTGCCCCCCACACCCCCCTACTTAAATATACCAACTCCGAGATCGCACTCCAGTGCACGGCAGAGTGGAAACGGGAAATTTCCCATTCCGTACACTGTAGCGTGATCTTGGAGTTAGTATATTTAAGTAGCAGGGGGGGTGCAGCCCCCCACGTGTGGGGTGCAGGGGGGCTTGCCCCCCTGCTTACACCCTTTAGTTTTTTTTGTTTTACTTTTATTTTTTTAATTTTTAAAGATATTCAAACACTTCACTGTTCGATCTCTAAAGGTTGACCTTTAGAGATTCGAACATTTAAGCGTTCCTTTATCCAATATAGACCCCTATGACACACACAGAACAGACTGGTGGGTGTGAGACCTGCGTTTAGGCAGGCGTCAAGAAGATCTGACAGTTTACACTCATATGTCCTTTTATGTACCCTTAGGCCCATAGGCTTAGGTCATACAGCATAAATACGGCTCTATGGAAGGTCTTGGCTTTAGAACCCACGATGGATATCAGGTTTTATCTGGCGAGATAACCCAACAGTTTGAAATACTGCAATAGTGATCTAAGCAAGGACATCACAAGAGCTGAACTTATATCTTCAGTTCTGTGCAAGTAATTCTTTAGCTGCCTGTGCACATCTAAGGAGTGCAAGACCCTTTGTTCTCTATTCTGAAGGCTGAAAAGCTATGACTAAGATAATTTCATAGGTATTTCTTGCGTAAAGGAGAGATGGGTTCATAGGCTGACTCTATCAATATTTAAGATAAGAAAGAGTTCTGTGTATATGAGGGCTTTAACTTCTGATAATGTGATGGTCAGCAACAAAGCCATATTCCAGGTTAGTAATTTGAGGGAGAATTTGACTGCAGGCTTAAATGATTACTGGGTTCATTTTTCTATGATACAATTCAAGTCCTAACGTGGAGCTCTTCTCTTGCTGGGTGATCTCAAATTTAATATCCATCGTGAAACTATATCTAACCAGCTGCAGTCATGCCAAGTCATGAGTCCAAATGACAGACAGATGTACCCTTACAGAGATATAGACCAGCCCTGAATTTAAGTGCTCATTCAAATACTGCAGAATCTTACACAGAGGGAACAAAAACTGCCAAAACGTCAGTAGCTCCAGAGCATCCATTCCAAAAATAGCTTGTATTAAAGGAGTTAAAGCCTTTTAACACTGCAGGAATAGCTGGCATTGCACAAGACACACAAGGTTCAGTGCCCTTACCAAGTATAGCTATCTCTTACTCTGAGTAAACTACAAGTTCAGACTTTGGAATCAGGGTTACATGGAGCAGTGATGAATAAGGCACTTTTAAAATTCTACTTTTGTGTTAATCAGATATTCTACCAATATGTCACAAGGAAGGAAGGGAGCCCTCTTGTCCTGCATGCAGCTATTACAAAAAAAGCTTCTGATCTAGCTGCTAAGGATTCTGATCTCTAAATTGTGTCCACATGAGTAAAGGATTCAGATCCTTTGTATGTGTGCCAGTAGCATGAAGATGAGAAAGTATAGCTGCCTACTAGTCTGAACACCAATGTACAGTTGTGTTAGGAAGTTAGCATAAATTTAAGTGTCTGATTTTCACTGTTCTCACTTCCTGGAATGCCATGCCTTCAGGGAGCCCACAGTCAGTCTTCAGAGCTTTACTCTACCCAAGTGCTTCAGCTGAAGTCGTCCCTCTAATGTTGGAATGATGGTAGTATAAAGGGTGTGACACTTGGCACCATCTTCAGATGTTTCTAGCCCTGGTAAATCAAGGGGGGGAGCCTTTTATCCCACAGCAAGGTGCACCAGATGGCACCGCCACCACTGGCTCAAGTCCACCCCAAACTGCCCAAATCCTAAAACTCCAAAAATAAGGCCAATAAGCAAGGGATGAGGGCCAGGCAAGTTTGAAGGGAGAAGGTAAGGCAAAGGTGCCATTCCAACTCCATAGTAAATCCAGGGTAAATATAGAAGGGGACAGAAGGAGGGAGCTAGAACTGCAGAAGTAAATCTACTCAGAATTGATATTTACGTTAAGCTCCTAACACACCTGCATTACGTTCATTGCAGTATTCACTGTTGCAGTTCTCACTTCTTAAGAACATTCCCAAAAACAGTGAGAACTTCAGAAGGCAGAAAAGCTAATTTCTACTGTACAGGGTTTTATTTCTAGAGGCAAAATCAGTCCTAGCTCTAAATATAGTCCCCAAGTTATAATATTTGGAAAAGGTGTGCACAGAGGGCCTTACTAGATGCTTCAAGAATAGCCTGGGTGGTGACTCCTCTAAAGGAAAAGCTGTGGTAGCAGCTGTAGCTCTGGTGGAAAGTGCTGTAATCTAGCCTGGGACTTGCCTCCTATGATGCCAATAACAAAAGGCAATGCAATGTGTTAACCAACTGGAAAGAGTTACCCCCCATCTCATTTACAAAACAACTGATCAATTTTCCCATATACGTGGTCCTATGCAAGTAGAATCTCGGCCAAATATGCACATCACAGGAATGCCCCCCCCCCCCCCCCCCCGAGTTCTGACATTTTGGAAAAAAGACTAGAAGCAGAATGTCAAGTATAAAGTCAATTCAGTAATCATGTTAGCTATAAAGGAAGGATTAGTCCACAGTCCACAGTACCACTCTAACCTGATGGAACACCAGAAAATGTTCATTGCACATTACAGGGCTTGGAGTTCTGAAACTCTTCTAGCAGAGGTTACTGCCACCAAAAACAGTGTGTCCAAAAAGAGTAAGTGAATACGGCAAGAGGCTGCTGGTTCAAGGGGAAGGGAGGATCAAATTTTTCTAGCAAATAGTTGAGATCCCATGGTGGCGCAATTTGTTTCCTGGCAATCTTGATCCCATGGTGGCGCAATTTGTTTTCTTGGCAATATATAGTAGCCATAAAAATTGCTGAACTGAAATTCTGGAATATAAGGGGGGGGGGGGCAAAGGCAAACAGGCTGAAGTTGCAGAAGCATGTACTTTTACAGATGTATAATCTAAACCTGATTTACAGAGGTCTAACAAGTATTCTAGGACCAGTATGATCTACCTTGTCCAAGATCAAAGTATCTGGGCCAGTAACCAATAGGATAATCTCTTCCATTTTGCTAGGTATGATTTTCTTCTGATAGGTTTCGTAGCTTCTTTCATAACCTTTATAGCATCTCTTCTGAAACTTTGGGCCTCCCTGGGATTAGTGTGAGATCATCCAGGCTGACAGCTTCAATGTGAACAGGTCGGAGTGCAGCAGGGAATCTCCGTTTGTGTTAGGAGGTCTACTTGTTGATGCAGCCCCCTCATGTTTTCATTTTGTCAAGTTGTATAGGAGAAACACTTATCTTGACCAATGAGGATAATTTCTGGCTTCTCCTCCTTTACTTTTATCAGCACTCCAGGGATCAAAACTATGGGAGGGAAAGCACAGAGAAACAGACCTGTGCAGCTCAGGGAAATGGCATCTACTTTCCAGGCTCCTGGAGTTGCTAGCCTTGAGCAAAAGTTTCCCAAGTCTGACTGCTCAGATGCGAGGCAAAGAGGTCTAAATCCTGTACAACCCATGTCAAAGAATTCATCAGAATGGAAGTTGCCATTTATCCTAGAATTTTTAGGTATTGCCTAGCTGTAACCTGTTGTTTATGGGTGGAAGTGCTAAAGTAGTCCTTCAGCATCTCCAACTTGTCCTGTGGGAAGAAAGTTCTGCACTGAATAGCGTCCAAACATGCTGCCAGGAAGGCCAGTTCTAGGTGCCTAAATGAATCAGGGTGAAATTCAGAGCATTCAAAATATGCTGAGAAGATTCTGTTGGAAATACGCTATCACCTAGGAAGGAGTAATTCTAAATGCTCTCTGCTCTGCAAAAGCTGGCACCTGAGCCAGACATTTTATAAATACTCTGAGTGGGGTGGAAAAGACAAAGGGCAAGACAGTGAACTGATAATGTTTTCCATCTGTTGCAAAGCTTAGGTATCTTCTGTGACATTTGTTTATGGGTCTATGGAAATACTCATTCTTCCAATCTGGGGTACCATGAAGGCCTCTAATGGATAAGCAAGCAGAGGTCCTTGCATGATTAGCATTTTTAACTTTGGGACTTTTAGGCACCTGCCTACGAAAGAAAGACCAGAATGGGCATACGAGGTCCTCCTCCCTTGCTACCAGAAACAGTCTGGAGTAAAATCCTTTCTCCTACTCCCCCGGAGGGAACTTCTTCTATGGCCCATGTCAATCATTTCTTTTAGAACCTGAGAAATGAACTATGGCTGATCTCTGGGACCTGTTGGGATACCTCTGACCTGCAGTTTCTCTAAGAACTGAAAGCTGTACCATCTTTTTATGTTTCACATTCATTTGACCTAAATCCAAATAAACTCAGTACACGGCAAGCAGCTTCCATGTACACAAGTCCCTATAATTCCATTGAAAAACTTGATAAAACACTTCAAAAAATACCACCAAATAAAAGCTTAACGGTTGAACATTTTTTGTCTGTTAATTTATCTTCAGAAGCACCAGCTACTAGCACAGTAAGCTTAAAACAGGCTTTCAAAAACTGAAATACAATGGGCAGATTTACAAAATAATTGGTAAAAAGTCGAGGGCAGAAGGTTTAATTGTCTATCGGAGACGGTGGTTTACCTGGCTCAATGTGCCACCTGTTCAATGCTCTATGTGGTGGAAACTGATAATGCCTTGAATCATAGAATATATCAACACAATTACAGTATCCAACAGAATGACAGTAAAAGTGCTTTAGCTAAGCATTCTATTTTATGTGTTGATTTTTGGTTCTTTGTTTTCTCTGTAATTGAACAGATCAATAAGGGAGCCTTTGTGGGTGACTGGCGAACAAGACTTTTTAATTATTTTGGTAGATAAAGTCAGATGCCAGTAAACTCCCTGGTTTGAATGAGAACATTTCGAGTTTTAGTGAGTTAAAGTTATGATACAGTAAACTTTGACACTGTATCTCAGGGGTTAGAGCACTGGTCTCGTAAGCCAGGGGTTATGAGTTCAAATCTCCTCAGCCTGTTTGACTTTTTCATTTGACTTTATTGCCATTGGGTACAATTTTACTGTTGCCCATATTATTGGTCCTTGTGGCATCTTTTACTATTATGTCCATTTTACCATTCTGGACCTTTGATTGGGTAAGATGTAACCTATGGGGTTTATGTATTGTTCATCTGCACATTAGTTTTTGTCACTGCTACCACTGGTTGAATTGCCAAAGTTGCTTTTCACATTGGTTATCATATGTATTGTAATCACTGGTTATATTACTCCTAGTAGATTTTTAATAGGGTGCATGTATTCCTTATTTGAATATTAGTTTTGATTGGTTATGGGGTGGGTGTTTTTGAAAGCTTATTTTAAGCTTACTGTGTTAGTAGCTAGCGGTTCTGAAGATGCTGAATTAACAGACGAAAGTGCTCAACACCAGCACAAGAGTTATATCTATAGAAAACACAAATCCAAGCACTTCACCAGTTTCTTCCTTTATTGCTTAGCGATCTGGTACCTCGGTCTTTCGCCTTCATGGATCACAATAAATGCATGTTTCAAACAAATATATACACACATTCAATAGCAATTAACACAAACAACTGAATCAATCAATCAATTATACAATTACATATTTAAAGTAACATTTTAAAATTACATCAAAAAAAGTTTTTCTATCACAAAATTCAAGCATTATGCATATAATTATAATACTTTCTATTCATTTTATTATAAGGAATATTGCACAATTAAATATCCAATTCAAGATCAAGTCCAAAGGGCTTCAAAGTCTTAAACTTTAAAATCATTTTGGTCTCTAATTCAAGCAGTTTATAAGAATAATCCCCCCCTCCAATGAAAAATGGTTTACCAAGCACACAGAATTTTAAACTGTGTGGGGAACCACCATGTTTCTCAAAGAAATGCTGGGCCACAGGACTAACTTCACTGTGATTTCTGATGTCTTTTAAATGTTCTAAAATATGGATTCTAACCATTCTTTTAGTTTGCCCTATATACCAAACATCAGTACACGAGCAGCCCAAAATATAAACCACCCCTATCGATCTGCAGTTGAAGTAAAATTTTGGGAAAAAAGATATACCATTTATAACATTTACATTAATAACCCTATCACATAGGCTACAATGGCCACAACGATAAGTACCTGGGGATAAGCTATTATATTCATTACCTTTCAAAAAATTATAATTTAACAACTCTTTTAGATTCTTTCCCCTCTTATAAGAAAAAGTAATATGTTTGGGAAAGAGATGACCAATATTATCATCCTCACTAATTAAATACCAATATTTTTTCACTATTCTAACTAGTTCATCCGAAAAAGGAGAAAATTTAGTAACATAAAATAACTTTTCCCCATCATCAATTTCCTTATTATTAAATATTTTTACTATTGGCTTTTCCGTAGTACTCATAAAATTTAAATATCGATATGGGCTATCATGAGTATCCCCAAGTATCCTATTTTTACATCTTAACAAATGATCTTTATCATAACCCCTCTCACTAAGTCTCAACTCAACATTATTCAGTTCATTAACCCTCTCAACCTCATCACTAGTATGATCAAATATTCTTTTAAATTCACCTGAGGGTAATGAATGTAATACATGTCCAGGATGCATGCTAGTAGCATGTAAGAACATATTCACTGAAGTTGTTTTCCTAAATGGCCTAAAGCCAATATGTTCTTCATTATTATATAGAGTCACATCCAAAAAGTTAATACTTTTCTTATTGAGCTCATAGGAGAAGGTTAATCCATGTTCATTTTTATTTAAAGTCTCAAAGAAATCCAAAAAATCCTTAACCTCACCTCTACAGATCAAAAAAAGATAATCAATAAATCGCTTATATAATATAACATTCTTCTTATACAACAAAGTAGGATAAATAAATTGCCTTTCAAAAATTCCTATATAGATAATAACATATGAGGGCGCGAAGGCAGCCTCCATAGCTGTTCCCTTCAGCTGCAGAAAAAACTCATTATTAAAACAAAAATAATTATGAGTTAAGCAAAATTCAAGTAAATTAACTAAGAAGCTAGTTCTGGATCCATCACCCAGCATTTCCATCACTGCTTCCAACCCCCACCTTTTACTGATGTTAGTATATAGCGACTTAACATCAATGGTTACCCAATAGTACTCTTTGCACCATCTAACCTGAGATAGTTCATCCAACAAATCTTGAGTGTTGGAAATATGTGCTGTGACTTTACTCAAATATGTTTTAAGGTAAAAATCCAAAAAGATATTAACATTACTTAGCAAAGAACCTATTCCTGACACTATCGGCCTACCTGGGGGGTTTTCCAAACACTTATGTACCTTGGGCAAGGCATAAAAAATAGGTGTCAAAGGTTTCTTAATATACAATTTACACACGTCCTTATAATCAAAGAAACCAAGATGTTCCCCTCACTCTAATAGAGTCAAAAGTTCATTGTTATATTCCATTACTGGGTCCTTCCTTAAACGTTTGTACTCAACCGTATTGTTTAATAAATCTGCTATCATTTCACAAAATTTCGATTTGTGTAAAATGACCCAGTTTCCTCCCTTATCAGCACATTTGAAAATAAATTCATTTTTAAGTTTCACCATACTCTTAAGAGCCAACCATTCATTTTTACTTAAGTTATACTGCTTTTTATTCCTATAAAATTTATCCAATGTTATAGAAACTTCTTTAAACAAAACTTTAAGAAAAGCAGTAATGGCAGGCACTTTAATATTGGTACAAATTTTCTATCAGAAACCAAATAAGGCAGTGTGAGTTTACCATAACCAGTGTGAAAACAATCAAAATTCTCTGTTCCCTCATCCGCACAGAACATTTCAGCATCTTCATAATCATATATTGATAAAATAAATAATTCATCATTGTCAAGATTACTCTCATCCAACGAAACATTCTCCACAGAGTTAGCAGCATTATTCTGAAAAAAAAACTTTAAGATACAATTTCCTTATAAATGCTTTTAATTCAATATACAAATCAGCAAAGGAGGGAAAATATGTAGGCACAAATTTACTGCCTTTAGATAATACAAGTTTCATATCATCACTGAGAATTAAATCAGATAAATTAATAACAAATAAAGTCCGTTCATTGTATTGACTCACTTGTCCATTACTTAAAACGATTTCTGCCCTTTCTACCATTTCTTCCCCGATTGGATTTATTGGTCTGAAAGGAGTTGTCCGTCCTCGAAGAGACTAATGTACCATTTACGCCCTCAGTCTCCACATTGGAAGAAGCTAAAGAGTCAGCAAAAGTCGCATTTTTATTAACAAAGTTATTACCATCTTGTTCCACTGAGGACGGCGATATGCTCCGTCGCTTCTGATAACCTCTCCTGCCCTTTGACCTACTACGTATAGGCTCACGTTGCCAAGAAAAAAGAATAGTCTTTCATGTCCCGTATGAGCTTATTCCTTTTCCGCTGAATTATTTCAGTTTCTAATTTAGATATCTTTTCATTAATTTTAGAGAACTGCACTCTAAAACAGGACTCCTCCACCACCTCGTCCTGTAGGTGCAGTATCTCAGTCTTTAATTTATCATGCGCTCTTAAATTCCATTTAACCAATATACGGAGCCACTTCATAGTACATTCTAAGGAGGCTTGCTTCCATTCCTCGAAGAGGTCATGTTCCTCTTCCATAAATTCAGTGGCAGGAAGCTGATCAATTCGCAACCCCCTCTGAGTTAAATTTAAACTAATGTATTTCTCCAGGAGACGAGTATCAAGGAATAAAGCAATTTCTTTGGCCATTAGTCTCTCCAATTGCTGGTAACGGCCATCCGACTGACTATTACCACCAACATTCCATGGATCCACAAGAGTGAACTTTTTTTCACGCTCACTCATCATATCAGCAAAATAAATAGCTCCTGGCATATCAGACTGCCCAGAAGCTCCAGTTGTCTGTGACATCTTATAACTGGTAAAAAGCACCGGAATAAATTCACAAATCCAAAACACCAGCACAAGAGTTATATCTATAGAAAACACAAATCCAAGCACTTCACCAGTTTCTTCCTTTATTGCTTAGCAATCTGGTACCTCAGCCTTTCGCCTTCATGGATCACAATAAATGCATGTTTCAAACAAATATATACACATTCAGTAGCAATTAACACAAACAACTGAATCAGTCAGTCAATTATACAATTACATATTTAAAGTAACATTTTAAAATTACATCAAAAAAGTTTTTCTATCACACAATTCAAGCATTATTATGCATATAAATATAATAAATACTTTCTATTCATTTTATTATAAGGAATGTTGCACAATTAAATACCCAATTCAAGATTAAGTCCAAAGGGCTTCAAAGTCTTAAAGTTTAAAATCATTTTGGTCTCTAATTCAAGCAGTTTATAAGAATAATCCCCCCTCCAATGAAAAATGGTTTACCAAGCACACAGAATTTTAAACTGTGCGGGGAACCCAAAATTTTACTTCAACTGCAGATCGATAGGGGTGGTTTATATTTTGGGCTGCTCGTGTACTGATGTTTGGTATATAGGGCAAACTAAAAGAATGGTTAGAATCTGTATTTTAGAACATTTAAAAGACATCAGAAATCACAGTGAAGTTAGTCCTGTGGCCCAGCATTTCTTTGAAAAACATGGTGGTTCCCCACACAGTTTAAAATTCTGTGTGCTTGGTAAACCATTTTTCATTGGGGGGGGGGGGGGATTATTCTTATAAACTGCTTGAATTAGAGACCAAAATGATTTTAAAGTTTAAGACTTTGAAGCCCTTTGGACTTGATCTTGAATTGGGTATTTAACTGTGCAACATTCCTTATAATAAAATGAATAGAAAGTATTTATTATATTTATATGCATAAAAATGCTTGAATTTTGTGATAGAAAAACTTTTTTGATGTAATTTTAAAATGTTACTTTAAATAGGTAATTGTAGAATTGATTGATTGATTCAGTTGTGTGTGTTAATTGCTATTGAATGCGTATATATATTTGTTTGAAACATGCATTTATTGTATCAATGAAGGCGAAAGGCCGAGGTACCAGATCGCTAAGCAATAAAGGAAGAAACTGGTGAAGTGCTTGGATTTGTGTTTTCTATCAAAAGTGCTCAACTATTTAGCTTTTATTTGGTGGTATTTTTCAAAGTGTTTTATCAAGCTTTTCAATGGAATTAAAGGGACTTGTGTACGTGGAAGCCACTTGCCATGTACTGAGTTTATTTGGATTGTGGATTTGTATTCGGTATCTGGGTTTGGTTCATTCATTTAACCTAAGTGACTACTTACCGTCTGCTTGCAAAGGAAGACAAGTGCCTTTCCAGTTTTGGAAGGGGGGGGGGGTTGGGGTAATCTTAGTGGAAAGACAGGGGCAGCCAGATCGAGTCATGGCTGATCCTTCTGGGGGTCCTTAAAGCTTTTCTCTAGGTTTTGATTACCATTCCTTTTTCTACTTCCCTTTTCTCCCTTTGCCACATTTGGTAGGCTCTTGTCTAGAATTAGAAGGCAATGTCTTAGCAAGGAAACTCCTAAAAATCTGCATAACTGAGTGATTTTACCATTTTTCTGATAGGGGTCTGAAAAGTATAAATTTACTTACAGGAGTATTTAGGATCTCTTTTTCAAAATGTGTGGTAGACGTATGGTGCTCAACCAAGCATGTCTTCTAATAACTGACCCCATGATTGCTGCTCTGCATTATGTATCCACAATATCATAGCTACATTTGTAAGAGTGACTAGCAACTTAGAAAGAAATGTCACATATATCTGGCAACTCATCTAAGGACTATAACCTCAATCTCCTCTATCTTAGTCTTCATCTGCTCCAAAAGCATCTGTTGATAAAAAAGCATGTATGAATGGGTGTGTAAAGCCCTGAGGCATAGGGTAGCATCCATATACACTGTCTTCCTGAATCTGTCAAGGGCTCAGCTTTTCTTGTCATTTAAGATATGGTTCCTGGTAATAACCAAAACTGCTTCCTTGTTAGTATCCAGGGGTACCACATAGTACGAACTAATGGAATTTGATACAAGTACTTATGGGAATACTTGATCCTATAAAACTGGTCAGGTTCCACCGATGCATTAAGGAGTGCATCTTCCAGGTCCATCTAGCACTGGAGGGACAGCTACATACCTAGGTTCAAGGAGACCCATGAAGGCTCTGTAAGTCAGATGGACTTCAGATTACTTCTTGGATTACCATGGGAAGGTCTCCTTCATCCTATGAAAAGTATCTCCAAAGGAAAAGTCTTCTGGTAGGAAGGCATAGGACAAGTTGTCTTCAGAGTCCAAATGCAGGTTCTCTGTTGAGGAGAATTTGCCCACGTATGCCACTTCATCAGCCTCCGAGTCAGATTCTTCTGGCAGGAGGATCCATTCTTTTCTTCTTAAAAGTGACTCTAGTCACCAGTTTTGTATCCAGCTCAGGCCTCCTGCAACTAGTAAAGGATGAAAAACTCTCAACTAGCTGGACTACAGATGCCAAAGAAGAAGCCTAGAGGGATGGGGGAAGCACTGCTCAGCTTGGGTAAGCAGGGCTAATCCTGCTTATATTTTGATGTTTTGTGCCTCCCGTAATCAGCAAAAGTCACCTTTGAGACCATGGGTTGCAGATGAGGAACAGAAACCTCAAAGTAGTCACCAGAAACTTCGTAACAAAGATCCTGGGAATTCCACCTTCCTCTTCTGTAATCATGATGTGAGCCTCTAATTCTGAATGGCCTGTGCCTGTCAGTCTCTGTTATTTCAGTCCAGGAGGACAAGTCAGAAAATGATGGCATGGATGCCTGCTAAGGGACCACACCTGGGGCCTTGTCCAAAACTGAATCCACAGTTGAAGGCTGTGAATGTAGACCACTTTGTCTGAAGTTACCAGTCCTTGGAAACCCCCCAAGTCACTGCTCATGTCCTTGGCTTCCCTATGTTTCTTCCTTTTCTGTAAAAATTAAGATAAGCACTGCTCACTATGAATAGACATCCACATCATGTTCCTGGCTGAGGCAAAACAGGTACTTATTACTGAAGGAAGTCTTTATTAGGGTTCTGTTTACTGCACACTAAATGGTTGTTTACTTTAACAGACAATTCTTCAGAGCTAAATTATGAATCACACATTAGCTGCTGGACAATTAACTATCAAACAAGAAAAAAGGTCCCTATGGGATACTTATCAGATCCCTGGAAGAAGACCCACTGACTGACTACATGTGCTGTGGAGAACACACAACAAATGTTAACTACACAACAAGAAAGACTTTAAAAAATCAGCACTAGCCAACACACCCTTTATGCCACCTATGTTCTCACATTGGAGGGAGAGTTTCAGCTGGAGCAGCGGAGATGGTAGAGTTCTGCAAGACTGACCAGCTACAGGCTACCTGAAAGCAAGATATCACAAGAAGAGAGGGCTGCAAACATGAATATTATGATGAACAAATGCATATGAACAATAAAAAAATTTGGAACATTACTATACAAGACAAAGGAGGAAAGAAATGTATTTACAATAAAGTGCTAAATTCTTGATGAAGTTAATTACTGCAAGCTGTCTAAAATTCATCACAACAAACTTTTCAAACACTAGTTAGGAAAAGACTCACCATTTTTTTTTTTGGTGGGGGAAACGTATTTCACTATGCCATCTGATGACAAAGACACTGGTGCTTCTGCACAGAAAACATTAATAAGAACACTTTACTGTGCGTCTCTCCTCAACATTTTCCCATCCTGTGTTACACTTTTGTGCACCACAACCTGGTTCTTTAACTAAAGTCTCTTAAGATGCGAAAAATCAGATCCAGCTGCTTCATTTGCTTATTGTACCACAACTGTTATGGCACAAGAAGCAAGACACAGAACAAGCTCAATAACAAGCTGTTACCCTAGAGTTTTATCTCCCCTAGAACTGTACAAACTAAATGCAGTTGACTGTTCTAACAGGTAACTCACTCTTTCTTCCTTACTGTCTCCCCCTGTATTAGACAGAATATCCTCTCTGAACCTTCTGCTCACAGTACCACTGTTGAGAGAGACAAAAAAGGTCAACCAAAGAAACACTCCCCATCCACTCTGAAGACTGAATCCAGCATTTTAGAAGCCATTCCAGGGGCATTTAAGTATGTCATACTGAATCTTTTACTTAGTCTACAGTCAATCCCCTCAGGCTCTGCTTACTTGGCTCCACAGAATATCCACCCCCACCCCCTACCTCTCTCTATCACTCTCTCTCACCCCATTATAAAACTATCTCTCATAATCACCTCTATATCCCCTGAACCCCTAAGCTACTCTCTTCTATCCTCCTGTCTGTCCTTCTGTGACTGCTGCTGCTATACCCTTCAGAAATGCTCAATAATTGACCTAGTAGCGTTTTCTGCCTTTAACTACTCCCCTATCCTTCCCCGTTTCCCTCCGCTGTTCTTTACCTCTCAGACATAATTTCTAAACTGGTTGACAGCTACATACCCTAATATAGCTGCTATCTTAGTGCACTATTGCTGGATTTCCCCATACAAACAAAAACCTTACCTGCCTGATTGCTTTTTGATAAAGGTTCTCCTCCAGGAAAAGGGCCAAACCGCTCCGTTCGCCCTCCGCTTCGGACTCACTCTGCTCCCTTACCCTACCCTTATTCCCACTCACTACCACATCAACTTAATTTATATTTACTCACCCCACCCTTCAATTACTATGAACCTCCCACCCACCTAATTATCCTATCACAGTTCAATACATCCAATACCTATCATCACACCTCTCCATCACTACAACAAGCCTAATACAAACACATACTTAGTACCTGACAGCTCCACACACTCAACCTCATAGAACAAATAAACCATGCTCCATATTCTACATCCTCACATTACAAAAATCTTACTTTATGCAGTCTCAACTATAATACTTCTCCTCTCAGCCTTCATTAATTACCACACACAACTCCAACACAATATCCTACCTCCATGGCAAACCGCAACTTCTAGCTACCACATGTTACCAATAAACCTTTACTTATCCCCACACCTATTTAGAACTATTCACACTAACTTTTACCCATATAAACTACAATCACTTAAAAGCAAATCCACAACACAGTAAAATTATCTATAAAATAAACAAACTCTACTTAACTTTACTAAAGAAACATGCATGCTGTGGTGACATACACCCCAAACCTGTTCCCAAAATAACAACCAACACAAAACCGTATCAGCATACTCCACTACTGCACAGAAATAATTAACCTTTCCTTTTTCTTAACCTGAATGTCAGAAGCATCTTAAATAAAGTTCATGACCTTAATGCCTGTTAGATCTATATAAACGTGACATTGTACTACTTACAGAAACACGGCTAAAACCAGAAATCAATAATAATGAAATAATAGCACCAGGATACAATATCAAATAAGGCAGAAAAGGAGGGGAGCGGTAGCAATAATATTAAAAGACCATCTCATCCTACAACAACCTGATGTTAATCTTCCAGAAATCAATAATGTAGAGCTCATTTTTACTAGACAAAAACTGAACTCCAATAAACACACAAATATCAAAGGTGGCTATTTTCTACCTAGTAATAACACTACTAGTCTGGAAAACCTACTAGAATGGATCTTTATTTTCCTTCTCCAAGAAAATATTTTGTTAGGAGATTTTAATATAGACTGGCTCAACTGCTCTGGTCCCAATCCATCCACCCACATTAACCTCCATGGGTTTTTACCCAACTTATCTCATCTACCACTAAAACTGATAAAACAACCAAACACCAGTCCATACTAGACTGGATTCTTACATCAGATACCTCCCTTGCATCCCAAACTGGCTGCCTGCCCAACAGTCTTAGCGACCATCTACCTACCCTCATACTGAGAGCTAAAATTCATCAGTTTAGTCAAGCAACCATTAGACCTGTCAGAAACAAAAAGAACTTTAAACCAAACTTTATATCAGATTTAAAATGTTGCAAATGGAAACCACTGACTCAATTACCCCTTGATGAGGCAAGCACACTACTTTAACTCAACATTCTTACAAATACTAAATCACCACGCTCCCACCAGAACTAAAAGAATACATTCAAAATATGCCCCTTGGCTAACTAATGCAACAAAAACAACAGTCAAAGAAAGGGATAGAGTTGGATACAATTCCACAAAAACAAAACTACTACTTAGAACTCCGTGACAACACCAAGAAACTCATTAATCTGGACAAAATTAACTACTACCAGAACCTTCAGGAAAAACATGCCCACAACCCACAAAAATTCTGGACTGCAATACACTCAATACTTCACCCAGGTAAACCAGCAACCCTACACCAGCAACAATTAATAACCAGAATAGCATTCCTACCCAGTTCAATAAATACTTCACTGAAACCCAAAATAATAATAGCAACCCTACACTAGAACCCCTACAAAATAGCACACATACACAAGATATTACCTCCCACTTCAGTTTGCACCCAATATCAACCAATTCCATCTAAAAACTCATACACAAACTTAAACCAACCACCCTTACTGCAGATAATTTACCAGCTAAATTCCTCCAACTGTCTAGTGAGGCCATAGCCTATCCAGTTACCATTCTCATTAATAGATCTATAACTGAGTACAAAGTATCTACTATATGGAAAACTCCCATATAATTCCCCTACACAAAGGAGGCAACTCCTTAGATCTCACTAATTACCAACCAATTGCTATTCTCTCTCCCTTATCTAAAATATTAGAAAGAGTAGTTCAAACTCAACTAATGCACTACCTTCTAAAGAACAATCCCATATCTAAATATCAGCATGGCTTTAGACCCTTCCACAGCACCACCACAGCACTAACATCCTTTTCCAACATAGTGAACCATCACAAAAATAAAGGTTAACTAGTTTCTACCATATTTTTAGAGCTACAGAAAGCTTTCAATATGGTCAACCACAACAGACTTCTTAGCACACTTCCCACTCTAAACCTCAGCACCTCATTGATCTCATGGTTTAGAAGCTACCTATTACAACAGCAGCAAGCAGTAAAATGGCAAAATCAACTGTCCCCTCTCTTACCAGTATCCAAGGGTGTCCGCTCAAGGATCCATCCTTGGTCCATTACTCTTCACTCTGTTTATCAATCAACTCTCTTCCACTATAACCAATGCCTCAGCAGTACAATATACTGATGACACCTCACATGTGCAGCCCAAACATTAGATGACCTACAATCCCTAACCCAAAACTGTTTTTCACTAGCCGAAACCTGGTTCACAAACTTCCAGCTTATTCTTAATTATTTATTTTATTTTTATTTTACATTTGTTGACCGGGCTAGTCTAACTGGATACATGTCCATTTTCAGTAGAGGCCCGGGGAGATAAGCTCCAAGATAGAACAATGAAATTAACAGGATAACAAATAAAGAAACATTAAACAAAAAAAAATCATATTTACAATGCATATTACAGGTTATCACAGTAAATTCGGCAGTGCAGAATACAGGCATAACATAGCATGCAAAGAAAACAAAATTACTTCTCTTCAGCCCATGTAGATCCCCCTCCCCAAGTACAGTACAGTTGTGTGCACTTACCATAAATGTAGATGTTCGAGTGTATTCACTGTTGCAGTCATTACATTTGGGTAATCTGCTGGCAGGTTGCCCTCAGTCGGCCTGATTAACAAAGTCTTGGGTCCTGCATCGGTTGCTGTCCCTTCTTCCATGACATCAGGTCGTCAGGGGTATAAAACATGCATCCGACGCCATTACATCAATTTTTCTTGACCCAGATGTCAAGTGCCCCCCAAATGGAGAGTAAAATATATATATATATATATATATATATATATATAAAATTTAAAACACAAAACATACCTCCAAACAAAAGCAAATACACCAAAAAGGCTTTTAAGCATAGTAAAAGAAAGGAGAGGTATAGTAAGAGAAAAACGGGGCTGGAGGGAGGGTAACCAGGACTGCAACAGTGAATACACTCGAACATCTACATTTATGATAAGCGTACACAACTGTACTATGTTCTTCGTGTTTCACTGTTGCAGTCATTACATTTGGGTAGAATCCCAAAGCTATGGTTGGGAGGATGGATTTATACAGCATTAGGAGCAGCTATAAGGCCCTGCAGGACAGCAGTGGCAAAGCCAGCTCTGGTTTTAGAGAAGAGAGGTAAATGGTAATGTTTGGTGAACGTATGAACTGAGTTCCAGGTAGCAGCTTTTAGAATGTCTCTGGTAGGAACCCCTCTGAGAAAGGCTGCAGAAATAGATGCAGCCCTGGTGGAATAAGATCTGATCCCTTTGGGGATAGGTTTACCATGGTGCATATAGCAGAAACAAATACAATAGCTTATCCATTTGGAAATAGCCTGCTTTGAAATAGCCTTTCCCTCTACCCCTGCAACAAATGCCACCAATAGTTGTTCAGATTTTCTTAGAGATTTTGTCCTGTTTAAGTAGAATATAAGTTGTCTGTGTACATCCAATGAATGCAGAATCCGCTCACCCTTGTTCTGTGGCTTGGGAAAGAAAGTTGGCAGATGAATGGTCTGATTAAGAGCCACACTGGATACCACACCTTAGGCATAAAGGATGGATTGGTCCTGAGAGCCACCCTGTCCGGATGAAAAATAATGAAAGGCTCCACTGTCATAAGCACCTGTAATTCTGAAATCCTTCTAGCTGAAGTGACTGCTAAAAGGAAAGCTGTTTTCCAAGAAAGAAATTTTAGGTCCACAGTAGCAGCTGGCTCAAAAGGAGGTAGAGTGAGTTTTTCCAAAACAAAACCTGAGGTCTCATGCAGGAGTTGGTGCTCTCCTGGGAGGTCTTAAATTTTTGGCCCCTCTGAGATACTGCTTTAGCAGAGGATGAGAGAAGAGGGGAGGTTCTGTGTTGTAATGAGCTGAAATAGCAGTGGCATGGATTTTTATGGAAGAAAAAGATAGACCCTTGTGAAGCATCTCAATTAAGTATTGCAGAATCTGAGGAATATTGGGCATTGCTGTGCTTATTCCTTGTGATTGGTTCCAGGCACAGAATCTTGTCAGCATAAAATTTTCTAGTACTAGGCCTTCTAGCCTCCAAAATGACATCCATCACAGGTTTACTGAGAGATGTCAAGGGTGAAATTAGTTGATTAGCCACGCTGCAAGGTTCAAAGTTTGGAGCGGAGTGTGCAGAATTTGGTAGTTCTGCTGAGACAGTAGGTAAGGTGCCTGAGACAGGTGCCATGGAGTTAGGTGTGACACATTGTGCAGGAGTGGGTACAAGTGTTGGCGAGGCCAGTCTGGAGCAATCAGAATCATTTTTGGTTTGTCCTGTCTGACTTTTAGTAGGACTTTGGAGAGCAGAGGCAGAGGGGCAAAAGCATAGACTGATAGGTTTTTCCAGCTGAATGATAGAGCATCCACTTTCCAAGCTTTTTTGTGATGAATTCTTCTGCAGAATTTGTCCAACTGATAGTTCTGTGGTGAGGCAAAAAGATCTATGTCTGGGCTCCCCCTTTTGCGTGCCAACATGTTGAAAACTTGTGATTCCAGTTTCCATTCGTGTGGGTCCATATGATTTCTGCTTAGTTCGTCTGCCAGAGCATTTAGCTTTCCTGGCAGGAATTGAGCTTGTAGATGTATTTGATAAGTCAAGGCCGTGTTCCACAATGCCATGGCTAGTCTGCAAAGGGGGTAGGAATGTGTACCCCCCTGCTTGTTTATATACCACATGACTGTGGTGTTGTCTGTCTTTATCAGTTGTTGTCGTGGATGAAGGTAGTCCTTGAAGGCTGTCAGAGCATTCTGTACAGCTAGCATCTCTTTCTGATTGATATGTAGAGGTGCATTTGATTTGGGCTCCATTTGCCATGAATGCATTTCCCTGCCAGATGAGCCCCCCATAGTCTGATGCATCTGTAGTTAGGGTTTGGGTGGCAGGGAGGGGAGTGGAGTGAATGACAGTCTCTTGTTTTGGTGGCAGGCTTCTGCTCACCATAGGAACTCTAGTTGCAGGCAAGGTACAATAGGAATCATTGTTTCCAGGCTGTGACAATGTTGACTCCATAAACATTTTAAGTACCACTGAAGTTTCCTCATATGCAGTCTTGCATATGGAATTAGAAGAATGCGGAGGCCATGAACCCCAAGGCCTGCAGAATTTGCCTTGCAGATAGCATGTTTTTTGTGGCCACCCGTTTGAAGTAAGTCAACAACTGAATTTGTTTTTCTAGCTTCACCTACTGCTATGAATGCCACAGAATGCACTGGTATAAGCCATGCAAAACCTCTAGGTGCAAGAGTCTGAACTTGAAAGACTGTTTACTGGCTTTATGTCACAAGAATGCAGTCCTGCCTGCAGCACCACTGACACTGCTTTGATCAGGAGAGCTGGGTGTTGAAGGAACCCACTGAGCAAGACAAGGGTCACACTGAGTGGTCCTCACTGGCTCAATCATGCTAGGAGAAAGCTGCTGGTCAGATTCCACTGCTTAAGTATTTCCTGCTAGAGGCAGGGATACAAAATGAGCAGCAGCCTGGACTGGAAGGCAGACAAATGGTCTACCAAGCAGTGTTCCACACTTCATGTGAGTCGTGTATGGGAGCATGCACCTTTGGGTTGGTACTGTAAGTCCTCCAGCAATAACATATTCACTGGTCACCTGAGGCATTTTGAGAAGGCTACATGTAAAAAGCCCAGTAAGTGCACAGGATGACATCACAGAGGGACTGCCTATATTTCCCTGCTTCAACCATGCAATTAAAAGGGCTTCACTCCAGGGTTCCCACCCTAGGGAGGTAACCATAGTGAGAGAAAGGAGCAAGATGAACTTCTGGGTTTGTAGTGTCATCACAAGACGCTTAGTCAAAGGCCACTGGACCTAAAAAGTATATGGAAAAAACATTATATCATGACAACATTCATAGCAAGGAAATACAGACACTGCAGGGAAGTCTTCACTTTAAGATACAATACATCTTAAATGTTTGATTAGCATTACTCTAAAATATTGACAATTACTACAATAAATTATTACAAGAAATACATACAATGCTTAGGGAGAGGATAAAAGTGGAGAGACTGAAAGAGTTAACAATGAGTTGGACATTTCAGCACAGATGGTTAAAGCCATAACATGCTAACAAGCTTCAACCTACAGTCCCATGTTTCATTTTTCAAATATGGAAGTCTAAGTACATCACTCAAACAGTGCTCCAAGGAGCACACTTTAAAGTAGTTCTTTGTGCCCAGTGGCTTTACCTGCTTAACAACTTATGCAGTTTTAGTACCTAATACTTAACACCCCTAATATGTGGCATAACGCTTCCATGAAGAGTATAAAACTCTTAACCATACACCCTCCAAAGCCTACTTAACAGGAAGTCAGACAGGTAGAAACAGGGCTGAAATGTTCCTGCTTACATACGTACCTTTACAAAAAATGGAAGACACTTTTACGAAACTAGATACTGAAAGGGGAAGCAGCACTGGTTGGAAGTCAACAATTGCTGTGCCAGTCTGAGAAAACAAATGTATATTCTGTAACAAAAGGGGAACAACCTGGAATTAGTTTTTTTTTTTTTTTTTTGTTAACTTGCCATAAGATTTAACTACAAACACTTAAATGTCAATAAACAGCAGCAACAGCACTTTTAGCCTACCTCTGGTTGCTTGCCTCGTCTCTCACTATGCAAGAAGGAACTATTACAAGCTAAATTCAAGTATGTCAATTTAGATTTTGTTTGTAATACATGAAACTAGTAAGCAAATAGACTACAAATTTTCAGCAAATATAGAACACTCAAAATGGACAACTACAACAGAAAATAATATGTCTGATCACACTTTATATGACAGAAATGATAGGTATGCTATAACAGCAATCTAAGACAAATATCATCTGACAAGACATGCAAAAGGACCACTGCACCTTCCAAACATATTCATGGGTAAACATCTCAACATTTTCTTAAAACAACATAAAAGTGCACTAGAGACAAACATCATTTTTATTTTACTATTACCCTACCACAATGTACTTCAATAAAAAAGAAAGACAGAAATCTATGAATCTATGATCTGGTATCCCAACCTGTAGCCTCAACAGCCTACAGGACAAAGTAAAAGATTAGGAATAAGGATAACTGTAGAGAAAGTCGGATCATAGCTGCAGCTAACTTAGCAAAAATAAAAACAAAAATAAAGTCCTCTTTCCACAGGAAAAATCAGTCCGGGTAAGGGTTTAAACAGATTTTTATTCAAAGATGGACAAGTGTTCTTTCCCTGTGGCTTACATCAGCTCAGCTATGCCAGGGAAGATGGTGTGGGTTTCTGCTTGCAAGTGGGCACCTTTCAGTGGAGGCCTGGGGATGTATCCTGGTTAGAAGGCTATCTACTGACACCTGGTTAGCAGGGAAGGTTCGAGTACTCATGCCTAAATGTGAGGTGATGCACACTGATCGGTTAGCAGGGGAGGCTTGAGTACTCATGTTTAAACGTGAGGTGATGCACAAGACACTCTGCCAAATTTAGGTCTTCCCAACTATTAAAATCCCTCTCCCGCATAAGTGATGCCTGACGTTTAACTCTAGCCCTCTGGAAGATGGTATGACAACCATCCAGGGCCAAGCTGTCTTAAGGGATACAACAGGATTTCACTGACCCCACAAGAAGAGAATTAATAGGTGCCTTGGAGAAACAGGTGGATGTCAACATTTCTCCACCCCAACCAAAAAAAAAAAAGTAATAATACTGATAAACTATGGAGCACTTACTTTTAAGTGAACAGGCTTGGTATTGGAATTTAACATAAATATACTTGCTTCTGGTTCATCTGCAAGAAAAAGTGGGAAATAATGAAAAGGAGCATTAAACACAGTATTTACTGCAAAGTTGCATGATCAAAGAATTTCAAGTCAACATATCTCACAATTAACAACCAGCAAGCAAATGATGCTTCTGAAAGCAGATTTTCAAGAAGTTTCTTACAGGGCAGTTCAAAAATAATCATTTCCTTAGTTACCACCATTTGGTCTTCCCCCTGATCGCTGATATAACCATAGTTATATGTTTACATAATATTAAAAAATGAGCCATGTGTCTTTCAATCAGTACTTACATTTAACTTTCAGTAACCTGTCATTATATCACACGGAACTATCTAGTCTTAATATCAAACATATTCAGTGCCACAGGGATCGGTCCTGGGTCCTCTCCTGTTTGGTATCTACTTCTGTTTGGTATCTACTTCTCAGAAGTCCAGTCCAACACAAATGGACTCTGGCTGACAAAGTTAGCAGACGATTGCAAGTTGGGAGCCATTACTAACTCCCCAAGTGATGTTAACATCCGACAGAAAGGCCTCACTGAGACCAACGACTGGTGTCAGAAAGTACAGTTGTGTACACTTACCATAAATGTAGATGTTCAAGTGTATTCACTGTTGCAGTCATTACATTTGGGTTATCTGCTTGCAGTAGCCCTCAGACGGCCTGATTAACAAAGTACTGAGTCCTGCGTCGGTTGCTGTCCCTTATTCCATGACGTCAGGTCGTCAGGGGTATAAAACATGCAGCAGACGCCATTGCATCAGTTTTTCTTGCCCCAGATGTCAAGTGCCCCCTAATGGGAAGCAATTAAATCTATAATACAAGGATATACCTCCAACAAAAAAACAAATACACCAAAAAACATTTAAAGCATAGTAAGTGAGAGTAGAGGTATACCCAAAAGAAGAGAGGGGGCTGGAGGGTGGGTAACCAGGACTGCAACAGTAAATACACTTGAACATCTACATTTACGGTTAAGTGTACACAACTGTACTATGTTCTTCGTGTTTCACTGTTGCAGTCATTACATTTGGGTAGATTACCAAAGCTAAGGTTGGGAGGAGGAATTTAAATAGAATTAGGACCAGCAATAAGGCCCTGCAAGACTGCAGAGGCAAACCCAGCTCTGGATTTAGAGAAAATTGGCAAATGACAATGCTTGGGGAAAGTATGTACAGAACTCCAGGTAGCAGCCTCTAGGATACCCCTGGTAGGGACGCCCCTGAGAAAGGTTGTAGAGGTAGATGCAGCCCTGGTTGAATGGGGTCTGATGCCCTGTGGGACAGGTTTTCCACGGTGCTTATAGCAGAAATGAATGCAGTGGCCTATCCATTTTGAAATGGTTTGCTTTGAAATAACTTTCCCCTCTGTCCCTGCAGCAAATGCCACCAACAGTTGTTCAGATTTCCTTTAAGGTTTAGTCCTGTCCAAGTAGAATCTAAGTTGTCTGTGCACATCTAAGGAGTGCAGTATCCGTTCCACTTTGTTCTGTGGGTTAGGAAAGAAGTTAGGCAAATGAATGGACTGATTAACAGCCACACTGGATACCACCTTAGGCATGAAGGAGGGATTGGTTCTGAGGGACACCCTGTCCACATGAAAGATGATGAAAGGCTCCACTGCCATAAGGGCCTGTAATTCAGATACCCTTCTTGCAGAAGTGATTGCTAAAAGGAAGGCTGTTTTCCAGGAAATGAATTTTAAATCTGCAGTAGCAGCTGGCTCGAAAGGAGGAAGAGTGAGTTTCTCCAATACAAAGTTAAGATCTCAGGCTGGAGTTGGAGATCTCCTGGGTGGCCTTGAATTTTTGGCCCCTCTGAGGAACTGCTTGAGCAGTGGGTGAGAAAAGTGGGAAGGCTCTGTGCAATAATGAGCTGAAATGGCTGAGGCATGAATTTTGATGGAGGAAAAAGACAAGCCCTTATGAAGCATCTCAGTCAAATATTGTAGAATCTGAGGTAAATTGGGCACTGCTGCACTCATCCCTTGAGATTGGTTCCAGGTACAAAATCTTTTCCATTTTGCAGCATAAGAATTTCTGGTTCTAGGCCTCCTAGCCTATAAAATGATATACATCACTGATTTACTGAGGGGTGGTAAAGGATAGATTAGGTAATGAGCCAGGCTGCTAGGTTCAGGGTTTGCAGCTGAGGGTGCAGAACCTGGTTCTCCTGCTGAGACAACAGGGAAGGAAGTCTGAGGCAGGTGCCATGGGGCCAAGCGTGACACACTGCGCAGGAGGGGGTACCAGTGTTGGCATGGCCAGTCTGGTGCAATTAAGATCGTCCTTGGCTTCTCCTGTTTGATTTTTAGTAGTACCTTGGAGAGCAGAGGCAGAGGAGGAAAGCCACAAACTGATAGGTTTTTCCAGCTGAAGGATAGAGCATCCACTTTCCAAGCTAGTTTGTCGGGAATACTTGTACAAAATTTGTCCAATTGATGGTTCTGGGGGGAGGCAAACAGGTCTGTATCTGGGCTCCCCCATTTGCTTGTCAACATGTTAAAAATCCTTGGTTTCAGTTTCCACTCATGTGGGTCCATGAGGTTTCTGCTTAGTCCATCTGCCAGTGTACTTAGTTTTCCTGGCAGGAATTGAGCTTGTAGAGTCACTTGGTAGCTCAAGGCTGTGCTCCACAATGCCATGGCTAGTCTGCAGTGGGTGTAAGAGTGTGTACCTCCCTGCTTGTTTATGTACCACATGATCGTGGTGTTGTCCGCCTTTACCATTAGTTGTCCTAGAAGAATGGGGTCCTTCAAGGCTGTCACAGCATTCTGTACAGCTAACATTTCCTTTTGATTTATGTTTAGGTGCATTTGACTTGGATTCCATTTGCCCTGAATGCACTTCCCTGCCAGGTGAGCCCCCCATGCATAGTCTGATGCGTCTGTTGTCAAGGTTTGGATGGCAGGGGGCAGTGTGAATGATAGTCCCCATTTTGGTGGCAAGCCTCTGACCACCAAAAGAACTCTAGGTGTAGGCAAGGTATAATAGGAATCATTGCTTTTAGATCCTGTGAATGTTGACACCATAGGCTTTTGAGATACCACTGCAGTTTCCTCATATGCAGCCTTGCATATGGAATTAGAAGAATGCAGGAGGCCATGAACCCCAAGGCTTGCAGTATTTGCCTTGCAGATAACTGGGTTTTTGTGGCCACTTGTTTGAAGTAGGTTGTCAAAAGAATCCGTTTCTCTGGCGTAAGGAAAGCCATCTGGGAAGCTGTATTCAAGCATGCTCCCAGGAATATAATTTGTTGACAGGGTACCAGTTGTGATTTCTTTTCGTTTATGGTATACCCCAGACAAGACAGTACCCTTTGAACAAAGGCCAGATGATTCAAAAGCATGTCCTGGCTTTCTGCTTGAATTAGACAATCGTCCAGGTATGGGTATATTTGAATATTTCTTTGCCTGCAAAATGCAATGACTGGAGCTAGGCACTTTGTGAATACTCTGGGCGCAGTAGATAAGCCAAAGGGCAGTGCAGAGAACTGATAGTGCATGTAGCCTGCTTTGAAGTGTAGGTATCTTCTGCAAGACTCCCTGATAGGGATGTGCAGGTATGCTTCTTTTAAGTCCACTGCTGCCAACCATGCATCTTTGTCTAGCATAGGAAGCAGCTGGTGAAGAGTCAGCATCTTGAATTTTGGAATCACCAGAAAGGTATTAAGAGTAGAAAGGTCCAGGATAGGACGCCATGTATTGCCTTTTCTGGGTACCAGAAAAAGTCTTGAATAGAAACATTGTCCCTTTTTCTCTTCTGATACCAACTGAATAGCCCCCATGCTTAAGAGAGTACCTGATTTTGGGCCTCTGCCCACTGATTTGGGGGTAGATCTGGCCACCCGCTTGGTGTTGGTAAGGTGTGGAAGTGAAATCTGTATCCTTGGGACACTATATTTAAAACCCAATTGTCCTGGGTAATGAGTTCCCAGTTTTTGGCCTGCAGACCAATCTTTCCACCTAAAGGAGCATTCAGTTGGGAAGTGCTTGGAAGTTTTAAAAGCAAGTCATTAAGACAGTTTTCCATAGGGGGAGTCTTACTACTCCTTGGTTTGGGTGTGGAAACCCCCCACTGCTTAGTCTTGTGTGTCCCCTGGGCCTGAAACCCGGGGTTTCTGCTGCGTCTGGCTTGAGAAGACCTGGAAGGGGTTGGAAAGGATCAATTCTTAAAGGGCCAGTGCCTACTAAATCTAGGAGGCTGAACTTGTAAGAAATCTTTAACAGTTTGCATAGATTTAGCTTTATCTTCCATCTTTTTAAGGACTTCCTCAGCCTTGTTGCCAAACAGGCGGTCCTGATTTAAGGGAGCATCCAACAATTTAGCTTTAACATGATCAGGCAAAGATCGCTCCTTAAGCCAAGCATGCCTTCTGAGCACAGACCCAGTAACAGCAGCCCTGCAAGAGGCCTCTAATGAATCAAATTCACATTGCAAAGTATGTTTTCCAACCTGTTCAGCAGAATGCATTAAATCCTGTAATTCTTTATTTTCTGCACAGTCAGGAATCAACATATTTTCTGTTTAAGCAATCCAATAACATGTTGCTGATACTTTAACATATGAAACTGACAATTTAAAGCCCTAATGGCCAAGGATGCAGAATTGTAAACCTTCTTACCCCATCTATCCAGTGCCCTGGAGTCTCTATCAGAAGGGGTAGGATTTTCAGCAGTAAAAGCCTTGACACCCTTGGGTCCGTCCCTGTGAAATGGTCTCTGGATCCGCAACAGAATTTTTAAAAAGGAACTTGTGTGAATCAGGAACCCTGTAATATCTGTCAGAGGAGACAGAGAATCAGGGGCCAAATTAGATTCCAAAAAAGCATCAACAATCTTTAGTACAGGAGGAATAGCTAAAAGCCTATGCTGAGGCAAGAGTAAGAAATCCCTAAGCCTTTTTTTTTAATCAGAAAAATCCTGGCTTTCCCAGTGGAAATGCTCCCTTAGAGTATGTAAGGTTTCACCAAAAGAAAAATCCTCTGGAGGGGAAGCAGAGGGAATAGAGTCCTCCATCAGAATCCTCAAAAGTAGATGAGGGCAAATCCAGATCATCAGAAAAATCAGAATCCTGGTCAGAAGATTCATAAACAACTTCAGTCCTAGGTCTCTTAGAAGGGGAGATTGGCTTCCCCTGATTAGAGTTATAAGATCTTCAACCATTCTTATCATTTGTTTTTTAGGCATAGAGGCCTGAGCATGCGGCCTGGGTGTCAGTTTTTTAGGCATGGTTTGAGATTTAGGCCTAAATGAAGAAGGAGGCGTTGGTTTAATATGCAAATGAGCATGCGGCCTGGGTGTCAGTTTTTTAGGCATGGTTTGCGATTTAGGCCTAAATGAAGAAGGAGGCGTTGGTTTAATATGCAAGTCCATAGGCCTGAATACCCCCTCAGAAGCCGGTGCCTGCACAGCGGCTCCGGACCCATCCAAGGTAGAGACATCCGCGGGATCCATAGTTGACCGGACTTCGAATGGGTCTCAGTAGAGGCCTGTGAATCAGACGTAGCAGGTATCAGGGGCTGCAAAAGCGCCTCACTGAGTACCGGCAAACTGGCGACTGGCTTAGGAGAAACGTCGTCGGCAGTTTTGGACCTCGGCAGCCTGTCTCTGTCTTTATCTTTGCGTTTTTTCAGAATCCTGGTAGTCAGATGGCTAACCGACGACATTTCTGGATAATTAAACCGAGAACCGAAATATTTAGAGGCGAAAATATACAGACGATAGATAGTGCGCTGATTAAATAAGGCACAAAACCGACAGCAAAGTACATCGTGGTCAGGGCCTAGGCAAGGAATATAGTACGAATGAAAATCCTTATGAGGTATTTGCTTTCCACAAGTAATGCAATTATTAACTTTTACTGACATCGGTAAGGAGCAATAAAAAGTTTCCCCAACGGGGTACTTAGCTGTAGTTAAAGACTTCAGTTCTGAAACACGAAAACGAAAAGTTCAGGAGTCGGCTGACCGGCACTTGCGAACTGCCTCTGCTTTGGGCACCGCACGGCAAGAAAGACTGGTGTAATGATGTCGGCTGCATGTTTTATACCCCTGACGGCCTGACATCATGAAAGAAGAGACAGCAACCAATGTAGGACCTAAGACTTTGTTAATCAGGCCAACCGAGGGCTACTGCAAGCAGATAACCCAAATGTAATGACTGCAACAGTGAAACATGAAGAACATCCATGGCCTTAAGCTCAATGTCAAAAAATGTGTCGTCATCCCCTTTGGGAAAACCCGGTTCCCATGAATTACCACATCAATGGTAGTCCACTGAACACAGAAGGCGTTATAAGAGATCTGGGAACACAGGTTGACAGCAACCTCTCTTTTGACCACCACATTGCCACTGTGGTCAGAAAGTTCTTCTATGTGGCACATCTCATTACTAAGGGTTTTGCATCCAGGTAGAAAGAGGTCACAGTCTCCCTCTACTCTTCCCTCATTAGGCCAATCATAGAGTGCAATGCCCCATTTTGCATGTAACTCACTAGACACCTGCAACAAATGCAGAGGCCGCAAAAGTACCTCACAATAAAAATATTTAAAAAAAAAAGTACCTCACAAAGAGGATCCTAGGCCTTAAACACTTGCCCTATATGGAGAGACTCAAAAAATCTCCCAACTATTCTCTGTCTCATATCACCTACTTACAGGCAATCTCTGCTTAACTTATAAAGCCACGTCTGACCCAGCTCTGTTAGAAATGCTACATCCAAAGAAATCCCAGTCCCTCCACACCACATGCTCCAGAGACCTCGTCCTCATTACCACAATCAACAGAACATGCTGGAGGGACAGGTTCATAACCCAGAGACTGCCCATGCTAAGGAATAGACTTCCCATACATGACAAACAGAGCACCTCACTGGCCTCTTCAAGAGAAATCTTGATGAGTGGATGGGAAATAGAAAATTCACCCCGGGGATCACTCCAATGGGTCTACTTGACAGAGGCACTAGAAACTAAGGTCGGGTGGCACGTTGCCAAGGTAATCCTATGGGCTAGACTTGTAAAGGCTCCAGGGCCATTAGCCTAGTACACACCTATGAAAGTACAGTTGTGTACCCTTACCATAAATGTAGATGTTCGAGTGTATTCACTGTTACAGTCATCACACTTGGGTTATCTGCCTGCAGGTAGCCCTCAGTCGGCCCAAATACCAGAGACTAAGTATTTCTGCGTTGGATGCTGTCGCTCCAGGACGGACGTCAGCTGGTCAAGGGTATAAAAACAGGCAGCCGACATAGACTGTTACTAAGCTAATGACCGGGGAGCCTTTTTAAGCCTAACCAAGTTTTTCTCGAAAGACTAATAATGTCCTGTATCCAAATAGGACATTGAGGGCCAGGCATTACAAGCTACCTCTGTCCATAAGGGCAAAGGTGCCAGCCCAGTGTAATTTTCCTATTCCTCATCCACTTGTCTAGGTTGTGCTTAAACTGGGGAATAGACAAACTCAGCTTCACATGGCTGGGAAGCCTGTTCCATACGAGGGGCAGTCTCTGGGACACATATCAGTCTCTCCTGCATGTTCTGTTTAATTCACAGACAAAATAAAATTCAAGTCTCTAAACCTTGTGTATCTGGTACTCTGACTTACTACTAAGTAGGAGATTCACAAGTGTGGGAATTGTGGATGTCTTGTAAGCCAGGCATAGATCACCCCTCAACAATCCTCAGGAGATTAAGTAGAGTGATAGGGCTTTAAGGTGCTCTGTATAAGTTAAGTCAGGTTTGTTACTCCTAATATTCTTTTTGTAAGGAACCTCTGAAGTCGTTCTAGTTGCACGTCTGGTCAGGTAGATACTGAAGGGAGCATTGTATTCTATGCTTGGCCTGATAAGGGCAGAGTACAGTGGGATAATGACCTCTTTGGACCTAGATGCCATGTTTTTACTCATAAGTTGTGCAACATAAAAAGAATTTCCTCACCATTGTGGCCACGTGGTAGTCAAAGGTAAGGCTACTTGTCTACATGCGTACCTAGATCCCTGACCACTGGGTTGACTCTTAGAGGTGCATTATCAACATGATAATTAGCCAGGATGGTTGACTTCCCAAAGGGTAAAATTATGCATTTCTTAGCACAGAGTTTAATACCATGGCTGTGGCACCATTTGCTAGTCAGAGACAGAGGACGTTGAGGAATGCTAGTTTCTACAGGAGAGTTGATAACCCCCAGCTTGTAATCATCTGCAAACTTAGTCAGCTACAAACCTTCAGTATTTGCTTCCATTTAAGAAAAACAGATGCCAAAATGGAGCAGCCCAGTACCGAGCCCTGGGGGACTCCACTAGTGACTGGCCTCTTGGTGGAGGTGGCCTCACCTATTTTGACCTCCTGGGTTCTATCAGTGAGCCAGTTGGCTATCCAGTGGGTGATAAAAGGGTTTATACCCAAATTAGTGAGCTTGTCTATAATGCCTGAGTGGGGTACTGTATCAAAAGCCTTGACCAGGTTGAGGTAAGCTGTGTGCACATTCTTCCTTCATTCAATGATTTGATGACCTTCTCAAAAAAGTTAATCAGATTTATTAGGCATTACCATCCTTTGACAAAACTGAACTGTGATGGATCCAGCATTTGCAGGTTACTTACGCCCTCTTATCACGCCCATGATGATTCTTTCCATGGCCTTACACATGAGGCTGCTAAGACTTATGGGCCGGTAGTTACCCCACACAGTGGCTGGACCTCCTTTCTTCAGGGGAATAAATTCCTTGGGCACAAAACCTGATAGAAAGGTTCCAGCTGAAAAGTGATTCAAGTGGACCAGAGAGGTCACGTTTAATGCAATTTATTAAACATCCTGGGATATTATCAGAACCCAATGATGCAGTGTTTTTGGCCTTGGAAAGTGCATTGATGACCTGTTCCTTACTAATGGTTGCGGACACTGCATTATGTAGTATTTCCTTTGGACTATTGGGGGGGGGGGGTTCAGTTGAAACTGTCAGCCAAAAGATTGGCAATGGCCTCTGGTTCAGTGTGGCTGATGCCATTTTCAGTAAGTTCTACTCATTGCTGTACATTTCCTCTAAGGTTACAGACACAGGTATAGAAAGCTCTGCAGTTCTTCTTTCCCTGAGAAGCTATTTTATCTTCAAAGTTAGCCTTTGAAGTATTAATTAACCCTCTTAGCTGCCTGTTTAGATTGGTCAGGGGGCTTTTAGTAAGTATGGCTTTGTTCCTCCTACACTTGGCCTAGATTTTTTTTTCTTCTGTTGTATAACCAGTTGATATTCTGATTCCACGAGGGTGAATTGTCTTTTGAATTTTTCTTATTCTTAATACGAGTGGGCACAGGTCGCTCTACACAGCTATCAATATGGCTGCACACAGATTTTGTAAATACCTCAGTGTATTCTATGGTGTTTACTGGGTTTGGCTGTGCTTGGAATTTAGCCAAGGTGCAGAAGACAGAGGTTAGCCTTGGAATAGTTCCCAAAAGTTTTTGGTTTCGCTGGATCCACAGATTTAATTATTTCATGGAATACTGCCTTATGGTAAGATCTGATGAGCAAAGATATTACATTGGGAGAAGAACAGTGACCCCCCCCCCCCTCAACCCATGTTCGTGATTACGTAAGGATGTTTGTATGCCTGGTAGGAGAATGAACCAACTGTTCCAGGATGTTGGTATTACATTTTAGGAATCTGTGGGGTTGTGCATTAGAAGTGGTCTAGGATTCCCAATCTATACAGGGGTAGTTGAGATCCCCCATGAATATCATATTGGGTTGAACAGTGAGGCACTCTAGTACATTGAGATAGGTTGTATGGGTTTCCTGAGACATGGATGGGGCCCTATATGTTGCAAGGATATGGTACAGCACCCTGTTTACAGTGAGTTGCACATATACAAGTTCCAGTGTGTCATGCACTTTAACTAGGCTGGATGCGAGAATGGTCTTAATATAGAATGACACTTCACCTTTAGTTTCCTGCTGTGCAGTAGCTCATCTAAAGGTGTGAAAGGAATTACAGCCGTGCATTGCTGAGGTACTCTCAGTGACTTTAAACTATGTCTCATTACTACACAGATGTCTACACTCTCCAGAGACAGGAAGGCTTGCAGGGAGTTGAGTTTCTTGTTAAGACTTCTGGCATAGAGCAGAACCACCTTCAGACATTTCTTCATAGGTTCAGTTAAGCTGGTAGGTTTATCAGTTTGGCACTGCCTAAAAAAGGCACTATGGGGTGTGGAAAAGGTCTTTGCCAATATCTGAAAGCCTACAGATGATAAGTGCAGACCATCCCTGGCAAAGCAGTGTGGTCTGTCAACTATATCATCCCAGGCCATCAAATACTGTACTCCCTGAAATGACAGCAGAAGCTACGCCAATTGTTTCTGTTGGTAACATGGCATCATCCTGGGAGAAGATAGCATGCTGCTCAGTGTTAGGCTCATACCTGCCTGAGATACAACTGGTGAGCTTGATCATGTCTCCATTCATATAGTCAAGGGAGGTATATCTCCAGTCATTAACACCCACACGGACTATGCCAGAGTCATATTGGTATCTGTGGTTCAATGGCCTGAGTGCATGTGTGACTCTGATGGATCTCAGCCCCAGAAAGGCAGCTAACTGTGACTCTCTCCTTACTCAAATCTGCTGAGGGGGACATCGGTGTGTCTCACTATAGAATCACTAATGACCAGGGAATTTGGATGTGTGCTGGTTTGCCTTAAGGGCTTACCAGTGGAGACACTGGATATATTGGTGGTATTTTAATGGAGTGTTTACATGATGGCTGAGGACCCCTTCTTTGATTGTACTATGCAGGAGGTCTTATTGTTTTAGGAAGGTTACCTGTAAGTGCCTCAGCATAAGTTGTTTTATGTGTAGGGTCTTTACCCTGTGCAGTAGACGTTGTGCAAGTGTCACTGTGAATTTCTATAAGATTGGTTTTGGTTGTATGAGAGAGTTTTTCCGCCAGCACTAAAGTGTATTTACACCTCTCACATACAATATCTGTTTTATTAAGAATACATTGATTGTCAATGTACATGAGGCAATTGCTACAATGCCTCAGAATACCCATCTCAACCAGACTGGCTACAGAGAGAGTTGGGAAGTGTATTATCCATGCCTACTGATTTACTAGGGAACTAGGGAGGAATGAGGAAAACTTAAACATTGAACAAGTCAAAAAGACAAGCAACCTGATGAGTAACGCTCAGCTGCGACCAAACTAAAAAATATATATATGTCTAGACAGTAAAGCCACAACACTGCAGACCACAGACCAGAACAAAGACACTTAGAACAACAAGCACAATAAGCCTTCACCAGCAATTCCCAGCAATTCCCAGCTCAGAAGGATCAATGCTACACTCTCCACCCACAAGAGTATAGACCACAAACCTTCCTAATGTAAAATAACTGGTTTGGAGCCCAGGTGCTTAAACTAGAACTAAGACACGTTTAGAATAACAGACACAATAAACCTTCAACCAGCAATTCCCAGCTCAGAGAGGATCAGGCTACCCTGTCCTGCCACAAGAGTAGAGACCACAAACCTTCCTAATGTAAAATAACTGTCTTGGAGCCCAAGTGTTTAAATCAGAGCAGGACACTTAAAATAACAGGCACAGTAAGCCTTCACCAGCAATTCCTAGCTCAGAAAGATGGACGCTATCCTCTCCTCCCACAAGATTGTAGACCACAAACCTTTTTAATGTAAAATAATTGGTCTGAAGCCCAAACTCTTAAACCAGAACTAAGACACTTTTAGAACAGACACAATAAGCCTTCAACCAGTAATTCCCAAATTAGAATGGCATAAGCTACCTCTTCTGCCACAAGAGTGTAGACCACTAACCTTTTTGTGTAAGATAATTAGTTTGATGCCCAAGTGTTTAAATCAAAACTAAGAGGCTTAGAATAACAGTTACACTTTAATCAGGCTACTAAAAGTAATACATGCAGAAGATTAAATGAAACTGAACATTTATTATTTTACTTGGCTTTTTTGCTGCACAATCTTAAAGTAGGAAAAAGCACATACACACTAAAAGCAGCTGAATAAAGTGTAATTTTTTTTAAGTAAGTGGGACAGGAGGAAATAGAAAATAATTTAAATTTAAGAGACTAAGGGGGTGGGGCCTTCCCAGCTGATCTCTCTCAGTGAGCTAGGACTGGGAGGAGTGTCCAATATCAGATTTAGAGTAGGGACGGGCAACTCAAAAGCCATCAAATGCAAACAGAGATCAGCAAAAGTCAGGCAGAAAACAGCAAGTTAAAAAAGAACCATATTAATCATTCACTCCATGTTACTTTTAATTTTATACCATTTTGTCATCTTCTCAAAAGGAATATAGCCTTATATCACCTACTTACTGGGGTTTGGCATAATACTAAGGTGTTTACCTTATATACACAAGGTACAGGGTTTGATTCTCAGATATGGGAAAGCATGGCTAGGCTTAAAAAGGCCCCTTGCAGCAATTAGTCTAGTACTCACTATGAACCTACAAGTCACTCTTGTATTTTTTTTTTCAGTCAGGCCTCAGTTGCCAAATGGATAAGCCACTGACATCCCAAGCCTGGGATTGTGGGTTTGAGCCCCATCTGGGATGATATAATCTTGAAACAAGTAGATCTTGGTGTTCGGGTTGGCATAACCACTAAGCATTTTTACCTCACAGAGTTTGATTGTCACCTTTGGGAAACTGTCTAGCCTTAAAATGGCTTACAAGTACAGCTAGGCTACTACTTACCTGTGAACCTAACCTATGAACCTAATACTCTCCTCCAGTCTGCCATTTATATTCTCACCTCAACTATAAAGTCTACTATTTGTGGTCTAACACATATACTATTCAGCCTTTATATATCTTTCTTCGGCCCTAACACTAGATCTGTATATGCAAGATGATTGGAGTTCAATAACCTTAAAAGTTCATCTAGTTTTATTACTTCACCTCATCACCTGCCCCCCAAAATGTTAGTTCTTTGTTCTTTCTTTTCCAAACATTTCTTACATTTTTTCTTACCATGTATAGCTTATTGGCGTTAATCTGCTTTTCCAAAACCTAGCTTCCTTTAGAGTAAAATCTTGCTTAATCAGTTTATGTGCATAAGGCTGCACATAACACTCTTTAAATTCCTTTCCTAAATCTGCCCAAATGCCTACGTGCAATCCTGTTGTTGCCTCCTCAAGCAGTATGACTATCGTGCTTCCATTTAGGCACGTATTCCAAATCCTGAAGCAAATATTTTAATCTTGCTTGGCCTTGTATTACAGCTCCAAATATGGAAGCCCCAAACTACCCTGTTCGTTTTGTCAATATCATTTTTTTTAATTCCACTCTTTCTCTTTTATTATCCCTCAAACTGCTTAAGTTACTTTTTTATATTCTTCCACATCTGATCTCTCAGTTCATACATATATTCTACATACAGAACTAGAGTGACCAAAATATCTTAATCGCATGTGTCTTAATGTCAACAGCCTTAAATAACAGCTTCCATAGTCTCCTCTTATTTATAATCTTTTGAGTAATTTCTTCCTAAATTTCTTTAGTTGCTTGCTCAACATCCTGTTCCAATCCAAATTCCCAGGTACCTCATCTTGTCATGATCCTGTAAAAAAGGGAAGTTCTGTACCAACATGCCTTTCATTAACTTTACATCCTGGTAAACAAGTAAAATACTTCAGTTTATCAAATATAATTTTTTGTATCATGTTCCAGATTTGTAAAACAGAATATTTTGTCTATAAAAAGAGCAATTTTCTCATTAGTATTTCTCTACTTACAGCCAATTATATTTGATTGTCTTATATCTCAAGCTAATGTCTCTAAATACAAAGCAAAAAGTAAAAATGAAAGCAGCCACCCCTGGGCCTTATAGATCTTTGTCACTCTCTTTTCTCAGAGCTTCCAAATTTCCACAGGAATTTCATCCATTTCTGCAAGTTCCTATGATGATTATATATCAGTATTTTTATTTCATCTCTTCCTATGTAGCGACTAACTGTTGAGCCTCACTTACCTCTATCCTTGGTATAATGAAATCTTTCACAAATATTTCCATTTGTATTTTTCCTTAGCTTCCCATTCCCCTGTACACATATTTTCATACAAATTTCAAAATATCTCTAAAAACTCTGTAGGATTTATTTTTCTTGTAAAAAGCTTCCCAAGACTGGCTATAACTATTTCTCTTTTCTAAGTTGTTGTGGTACAAGTTTTTGTGTTCTGTTTTTTTTTTTTCATCAGAACATACTGGCATAACAACAAACTTTTTTAAACTTGTGCATATTGTCCAAATACTCCCCTAATTTTCTTTAAGCACTTTGCAATTGCTCTGTTACTACTACTTGTTCTGTGATATTCCCCTTCTACTTTTGACAAAACCTCTAAACAATTCCTACTAATTCTTGGAGATAGTTCCTTCTTATTTATTACATGCTTTTTAACTCCATTTTCATTTTACTCCTATTAGTAGTTATCCCCCTTCTGAAGTAGTTTTTATCTTTATTTAAAACTCTTAATTATTATCTACTACCAATTATTTAAATTATTCCTTTTTAACACAGTGTCGCGGTGGTACGGCGGTAGCGTTGTTACCTCACAGCAAGAGGTTCTCCCGTTCGATTCTCGGCTAGGCTTAGGAGTGCCTTCTGTGTGGAGTCTGCATGTCCTCCCCACGGTTGGGTAGCACTCGAAAGACATGCGTGCGTAAATGGGCGTGCCTTCATTGAAGGTTGAGTGTCGAGCTGGCACCTCAGCATTTTGTAAAAATCTACTGCCAATCATTAGCGGACCGGAGTTCTGCTGTGGCGACCCCTTACCTGGAAAAGCCAAAAGACAAACGACAACATTCTCTTTTAATACATAAGTAGGAAAGCACCAATATCTCAGTTATACATCAATATCCTGTAAGTTTATCTTAGGTTTCACTGGAGCTTGATCTATTATACTTGTTGAATGGGTTTCAAAGTTTTCAATTAAATGCATGCTTTTCTGTGAAATATAACTTTCATCCAATCTAACCCAGTTATTGTATCCCAAGGAATAACATATACATTCTTTAAGGGTTAACATATTCAGTACCAAATATACTCATTTATTTGTTTAGAAATCTACACTGCCATGTTACATTTCCCCATCTAGGCCTCCCAATACATCCTCACTATTGCAAATCAGGTGCCAGTCTCCATCCACAAATAATATTTCATGCTGAAAACTGATCTCCCAAAATTCCTAACCTCCACAGAGTTTTGTACACTTACCATAAATGTAGATGTTCGAGTGTATTCACTGTTGCAATCATCACATTTTGGTTATCCTGCCAGGGGTAGCCCTTAGTCAGCCCGAATACCGGAGGCTTAGTATTTCTGCGTCAGTTGCTGTCACCCCAGGACTGACGTCAGGTCGTCAGTGGTATAAAATCAGCCGATGCCATTACCTCAGTTTTTCTTGCCCCAACTGTCAGGAGCCTCCAAATAGGGAGTTAGGTTATGGTGGAAGAACACCACCAGTAGAAAGTAAATACCAAAAATTCCATATAAGGAGAGGGGAAGAGACAGACAGAGACAATGGGGATGGAGGGGGGGGGGGTCCAGGACTGCAACAGTAAATACACTCGAACATCTACAGTTTTGGTAAGTGTACACAACTGTACTATGTTCTTCATGTTTCACTGTTGCAGTCATCATATTTAGGTTGATTCCCAAAGCTGAAGAAAAGGGTGGAGGCAGTCAAGAAGACTGGGGGCTGGCTAGGATGCCCTGCAAGACTGCGGTGGCAAAGCCTGCCCTGGATTTGGAGAAGATAGGCAGGTGGTAATGCTTTGTAAAGGTATGAACAAAAGTCCATGTTGCAGCCTCCAGGATGTCCCTGGTGAGGACCCCTCTGAGAAAAGCTGCAGAGGTGGATGTTACCTGACTCCCTTTGGGGGAGGTTTCCCGTGCTGTTTGTAGCAGAAATGGATGCAGTGTGCTATCCATTTGGAGGTTGTTTGGATATGGCTTTGCCCTCTGCCCCTGCTGCGAAGCAGACTAGCAATTGGTAAGTTTTTCTAAAAGATTTCATCCTATCCAAATAGAATCTGAGCTGTCTGTGCACATCTAGAGAGTGCAGAATCCTTTCCCCCTTGTTTTGTGGGTTAGGGAAAAAGGTGGACAAATTAATGGACTGGTTGAGAGCCACACTGGACACCACTTTAGGCATGAAGAATGGATTTGTCCTGAGGGACACCCTGTCAGAATGGAAAATGATGAAGGGCTCTACAGCCATGACTGCTTGTAGCTCTAAAACTCTTCTAGCTGAGGTGATGGCCAAAAGCAAGGCTGTTTTCCAAGAGAGCAATTTTAACTCTGCTGAAGCTACAGGTTCAAATGGGGGTAGGGTGAGTTTTTCCAACACAAAGTTAAGGTCCCAAGCTGCGGTAGGAGCTCTTCTGGGTGGCCTTAAGTTGTTAGCCCCTCTTAGGAACTGTTTGATGAGAGGGTGTGAGAAGAGAAGTGGCTCTGTGCTGTAATGAGCAGAGATGGCAGAGGCATGAATTTTAATAGATGAGAAGGATGGACCCCTGTATAGTAGGTCTGCTAGGTAATCCAGGATGAGAGGTATGGAAGGGTGAGCTGTTTTGGCTCCCTTAGCCTGGATCCAGGTGCAAAATGTTTTCCACTTGTCAGCATAGGATATTCTAGTGCTGGGGCGTCTGGCCTCACATATAACATCTAGAACTTGTTTGCTTAGGCTGGCAGCTTGAGGAAAGGTCAGGGAATAAACCAGGCTGCCAGGTTGAGTGTCTGCAACTGGGGATGCATGTAAGTACAATTTTGTACCTACCATAAATGTAGATATTCAAGTGTTCACACTGCTGTAGTCATTACACTTGGGTTATTCTGCCGTCAGGAGGTCCCGCAGTCAGCCAGAGTTCCAAAGTCTTGGTCCGGCGTCGGTTGCTGCCGCTTCTTCCCTGACATCAGTGCACCAGGGGTATATAAGATGCATCCAACGCCATTTTCTTCAGTTTTTCTTGCCCCAGATGTCAGGTGCCCCCAAGTAGGTATGCAATACATATTGCTAATAAAACATACATAAAAAATAAAAACAATACCTTCAGTTACAAGCAAATACACCACAAAGGTTGTATACGATAGAAAGGTATAGATAAGTCCAGCTAGGACAGACGGGATGGAGGGAGGGTAACCTGGACTGCAGCAGTGTGAACACTCGAACATCTACATTTATGGTAGGTACAAAACTGTACTATGTTCATCGTGTTACACTGCTGCAGTCATTACACTTGGGTAGAATCCCAAAGCTAAGGTTGGGTGGCTGGTCTATAAAGAGTTAGGATTGGCTATGAGGCCCAGCAGAACTGCAGTGGCAAATCCTGCTCTGGATTTAGAGTAAAGAGGCAAGTGGTAATGCATGGTAAAGGTGTGCACTGAACTACAAGTTGCAGCCTCCAAAATTTCCTTGGTTGGTACTCCTCTGAGAAAGATTGTTGAAGTGGCTGTTGCTCTGGTAGAATGTGGCCTAATGTTATTAGGGACTGATTTTCCATGCTGTGTGTAGCAGTAACGAATACAGTGTCCTATCCATTTGGAAATAGTCTGCTTTGAGATAGCCTTGCCCTGTGATCCTGCAGCATATGCTACAAACAGTTGCTCAGTTTTCCTGAAAGCTTTTGTTTTGTCCAAGTAGAAGCGTAGCTGCCTGTGTATGTCCAAAGAGTGCAGAAGTTTCTCCCCTTTATTCTGGGGGTTTGGATAGAAAGTTGGCAAATGGATGGTTTGGTTAAGAGCCACACTAGATACCACCTTTGGCATGAAGGTAGGGTTTGTCATTAAAGAAACCCTGTCCTGATGAAATATTATAAAAGGTTCCACTGCCATTAATGCCTGTCGCTCTGAGACTCTTCGTGCTGAAGTTACTGCCAGGTGCAGAGCTGTTTTCCATAATAAAAATTTTAGATCGGCTGTACTGGCTGGCCAAAAGGTGGCAAGGCCAGTTTTTCCAAAACAAAATTGAGGTCCCACGGTGGTGTTGGTGCTCTCCGGGGTGGTCTCATGTTTTTAGCCCCTCTGAGGTACTGCTTTAGCAAGGGATGAGAGAATAAAGGAGGATTCGTGTTGTAATGAGCTGAGATGGCAGAGGCGTGGATCTTAATTGATGAGAAGGATAGGCCTTTGTCCAGCATCTCAGTTAAGTATTGTAAAATCTGAGGAATGTTTGGGACATGAGGGTCAAGGCTTTGAGCCTGGTTCCAGGCACAGAATCTCTTCCATTTTTCTGAGTAAGATTTCCTGGTGCAAGGCCTCCTGGCCTCCAAAATGACATCCATAACAGCTTTAGAGAGAGGTGTTGCCTGTTTGACTAATGAATCTGCCATGCAGCCAGGTTTAGGGTTTTGAGCTGACCGTGCAAGATCTGATTGTTTTGTTGAGTCAGGTGTGAAATTTGAAGCAAAATCCATGGTGGGTCTTGAGCTAAGTTCTTTAAGATTGGGTACCAGTGCTGGCATGGCCTGTCCTGAGCAATCAGGATCATCTGTGGTTTTTCTTGTCTGGCTTTTAGGAGTACCTTTGAAAGGAGAGGCAGTGGTGGGAAGGCATAAACTTTTAGGCTTTTCCAGCTGAACGAAAGAGCATCCACTTTCCATGCTTGTGTGTGGTAAGTCCTTGTGCAGAATTTTTGTAGTTGGCAATTCAGTGGGGAGGCAAAAAGATCCATGTCTGGGCACCCCCATTTTTGCATTACCATGTTGAAGATTTGTGGATTCAATTTCCATTCGTGAGGGTCCATGATATTTCTGCTGAGATCGTCTGCCACAGTATTTTTCTATCCTGGCAGGAATTCTGCTTGGAGATGAACTTGATAAGTTAGAGCTGTGTTCCACAAGGTCATGGCTTGCCTGCATAGGGGATAAGAATGAGTGCCCCCTTGCTTGTTTATGTACCACATTACTGTGGTGTTGTCTGTCTTTAATAATAATTGTCCTGGATGCAGAAGGTCCTTGAAAGCTGTTAGGGCATTTTGAACAGCCAACATCTCTTTTTGATTGATGTGAAGATGCATTTGGTCTGTGGTCCACTTGCTCTGAATACATTTTCCTGCCATGTGTGCTCCCCAGGTGTAATCCGAAGCATTTGTTGTTAGAATGAAAGGCTGAACCTTGTTGAGGTGACATGCCTGTGCCCACCATCGAAACTCCTGTTGTAGGCAGGGAATTATTGGTATTACTGTTACTAAACTGTGAGAGTGTTGAGTCCAAACACTTTTTAGGTACCATTGTAATTTCCTCATATGCAGTCTGGCATATGGAATTAGTAGTATGCAGGATGCAATGAATCCCAGGGCCTGCAGAATTTTTCTTGCAGGGAAATGGGACTTTTTCGCCAGTAATTGAAAATATTGAGTCAGTTGTCCTTGTTTGTCTGGCGTGAGATAAGCCATCTGGGCCGTTTTGTCCAAGCTGGTACCCAGGAATATTATCTGTTGTGAGGGCATTAGTTTTGACTTCTTTTCGTTTACTGTGTACCCTAGAGAAATTAGCAGCCTTTTTATAAATGCCAGATGCTTTAGAAGAATGTCCTTTTTCTCTGCTTGAATGAGACAGTCGTCCAGGTATGGATATATTTGAATTCCTTTTTGTCTGCAAAATGCAATTACTGGTGCCACGCACTTTGTAAAGACCCTGGGTGCAGTAGATAAGCCAAAGGGCAGTGCAGAGAATTGGAAGTGCATTGTACCCGCTTTGAATCTGAGATATCTTCTGCAATCTTGTCTCATAGGGACATGCAGGTATGCCTCTTTTAGGTCCAGAGTAACAAGCCAAGCCTTCTTGCCCAGCATGGGAAGAAGCTGCTGTAGTGTCAACATTTTGAATTTCGGAACATCCAGGTAAGTATTTAGAGTTGAAAGGTCTAGTATGGGTCTTCAGGCTTTGTCCTTTTTGGGGACTGGGAAGAGTCGAGTAAAATCCTTGTCCTTGTTCCTGCTGTGGTACTTTTTGAATAGCTCTCATGTCCATGAGGGCAGAAATTTGATTTTGAGCCTCTGCCCATTGATTTTGTGGCAGGTTTGGCATTCTCTTTAGCCTTGGTAAAGTGTGAAAGTGGAACCTGTATCCTTGAGACACAATATTCAGAACCTATTTGTCTTGGGTGATTGTTTGCCAATTTTGAGAAAAAAGTGCTAGTTTCCCCCCTAAGGGGGCTGCCAAAAGGGAAGTGCTTGGCATACGAAGGGGGAAGTTATCGGGACTGTTTCCTGTAAGGTTGAGACTTGTCCTCACCTCCTTTTGGGGTTGAGGTACCCCACTGTCGTTGTCTGTAAGAGCCATGGGGTTGAGATCTGCCTCTTGGGCGTCTGTATCTGCCTCTCTGTGGCCTGTCTGACACTGGAAAGGACCAATTCTTTGTAGGCCAATTTCTGCTAAATCGAGGTGGCTGTACCTGTAAGAAATCTTTGACTGTTTGCATAGATTTAGCTTCATCCTCCATTTTCTTTAACACCTCTTCTGCCTTAACACCAAACAAGGTATTATGCTGTAAAGGAGCATCCAATAATTTTGCCTTAACATGGTCAGGTAAACTCCGGTCTTTTAACCAAGCATGTCTTCGAATCACAGAACCTGTAACTGCGGCTCCACAAGAGGCCTCTAAAGAATCAAAACCACATTGCAGAGTATGTTTTCCCACCTGTTCAACTGCATGCAATAAATCCTGCATTTCTTTATAGTCAGGAGTTTCTGAGCTTGTAAGCATTTTCTGTTTTAACTGAGCCATTAAATATTGTTGGTACTTAAGCATGTGAAACTGGCAATTTAAAGCCCTTAAAGTTGCAGAAGTGTAAACTTTCTTCCCCCATCTATCCAATGCTCTAGAATCTCTGTCAGAGGGGACTGGATTTTTTGCAATGGAAGCCTTAACCCCTTTGGGACCCTGGGAAATGGTTTCTGGGTCAGCAGAAGGGTTTTTATAAAGAAACCTGTGAGAGTCAGGGACTCTATAATACCTATCTGGCTTGGCTGGAGCAAGGGGCAAAGAATCAGGAGATAAGCTGGATTCAGAGAACATATCATCCACAATATCTAACACAGGCGGAATAGCAAGGGGCCTGTGCTGAGGCAATAAAAGGATGTCCCTGATCCTTTTCTTGGATTCTGAATAATCCTGACTTTCCCAATGGAAATACTCCCTCATGGTATGTAAAGTTTCCCCAAAAGAGTAATCCTCAGGAGGAGAGGCTGAAGGGATAGATTCTTCAACATCAGAGTCCTCATAGGGGGGTAGAGAGTATCCCTGGTCTGAAGAGGAATCAGAGGAAATGGAAACCTGATCAGAGGAATCATAGTCTGTATCCTGCCTAGGCCCTTTTTTAGGAGGGGGATGGGAACCCCTGATTAGAGTAATGAGGTCTTCGGCCATTTTGAGCATCTGTTTCTTAGGCATGGAGGACTGTCCTGGAGAATGCTGTACTTGCTTCTTTGTCTTTAATGGTGTTTTTGTGTTGGCTGTTGCTTTAATGGTAAGTTGTGAAGGTCTGAAAACACCCTCAGAAGCCGATGCCTGCTCAGTGGCTCCGGACCCATCTGAGGGATTAGTTTCTGTAGGCCCAATACCTTGAGTTTCCAGAGGCCTAGTTGTCTCCACGTGGGAGTCGGAGGCGGCCTGTGGCTCTGAGGTAGCGGGTGTCAGGGGCTGCGAAAGTGCTCACTGAGAACCGGCGACTGGCCTAGAAGAGGCTTCATCGTCTGTTTTGGACCTCGGATGCTTGTCTCTATCCTTGTCTCTGTGTTTTTTATGAATTGCTGTCATCGGTTGCTCCGACGGCATTGTATAATTGAACATTCGGCCAAAGTAGTGCAAAGCAAAATCAAAACATCGTTTCATAGTGCGTTTGTTAAATCTAGCACAAAACCGACAACTAGTGACGTCGTGATCAGGGCCTAGGCATGGAATACAGTAAGAGTGGAAGTCCTTATGAGGTATTTGCTTCCCACAAGAAATACAATTATTAACTTTTTCTGACATCAGTCTGAGGCAAGAAAAAAGTTTCCCCAACGGGGTACTTAGCTTTATTGAAGACTTCGGATCTGAAATTCGACTTTGAAAATCTCAGGAGTCGGCCGACCGGCACTTGTGAACTGCTTTTGCTTCGGGCACCGTGTAGCAAGAAATACTGAAGAAAATGGTGTCAGATGCATCTTATATACCCCTTGCGCACTGACGTCAGGGAAGAAGCGACAGCAACCGACGCCGGTCCAAGACTTTGGAACTCTGGCCGACTGCGGGACCGCCTGACGGCAGGATAACCCAAGTGTAATGACTGCAGCAGTGTAACACGATGAACATCTCTCCATTCTTCTGGGTCAGGAGTGTTGGGATCTGAGGTAGGTGCAGGGGCAGGGGTGACAGGCTGCGCAGCAGTGGGTACCAGTGCTGGCATGGCAAGTCTGGGGCAATCAGGATTGCCCTTGGTTTTTCCTCCCTTATTTTGAGCAGTACCCTTGAAATGAGTGGTTGAGGGGGAAATGCATAGATCGAGAGGTTTACCCACTGGAAGGATACAGCATCCACTTTCCAGGCCTTGCTGTGAGGCTCCCTGGTGCAGAATTTGCTGAGCTGATGATTGGAGTGGGAGGCAAAGAGGTCTAGCTGCCACTCGTGTGGGTCTAGCAGGTTTCTGCTTACGTTGTCTGCCAGAGAGTTTAGGGAGCATGGCAGGAATTGTGCTAGCACGTGTAGTTGCATGGCGGAGGTCATGTGCCAGAGGGTCATGGCGAGCCTGCAGAGAGGATAAGAGTTAGTCCCTCCCTGCTTGTTGATATACCACATGACTGTAGTGTTGTCTGTTTTGTTCAGTAGAGGCCCCGGGGACAGTAGGGGTTTGAAAGCTGTCAGGGCATGCTGAACAGCTAGCATCTCATTTTGGTTGATGTGCAGATGTATTTATTTGATTTGGGCTCCAATGGCCCTGTATGCACCTGCCATCCAGGTGTGCACCCCAGGCATAGCCTGATGCGTCTGTGGTGAGGGTCTGGGCACCATGGGATTGTGAGAAGGGAAGTCCCTTGTTGTGGTTGCATGCTGCTGCCCACCAAAGAAAATATTTCCTTAGACAAGGTGTTAGTTAGGTGTTAGATAGTTTCCAGGTCTTGAGAGTGTTGACACCAAAGGCTTTTTGGGTACCACTGTAGTTTCCTCATATACAGATTGGCATATGGAATGAGCAGAATGCAGGATGCCATGAACCCTAGAACTTGCAGGATTTCCCTTTCGGATAACTGGGTTCTAGTGGCTAGTTGAGAGAAGTAGCCTGTCAGGTAGGCTTGTTTATCTGGAGTAAGGAATGCCATCTGGGATGCTGCGTCCAAGGCTTGCTCCTAGGAATACAATTTTTTGTGTGGGGACTAGTTTTGATTTATTTTCGTTGATAGTATACCCCAGGGAGGTCAGCAGGTCCTTTACAAAGGTCAGGTGCTGTAACAGCTTTTCCTGACTGTCTGCCTGAATCAGGCAATCATCTAAGGGGGGGTAAATTTGAATATTTCTTTTGTCTGCAAAAAGCAATGGCTGGAGCCAGACATTTTGTGAAAACTCTGGGAGCAGTGGCTAAGCCAAAGGGAAGCGCAGAGAACTGAAAGTGCATAGATCCTGCCCTGAAACATAGATATTTCCTGCAAGATTCCCTGATTAGGATGTGTAGGTAGGCCTCTTTTAGGTCTAGGGTGGCTAACCAAGCATCCTTGGAAAGCATAGGAAGAAGCTGCTGGATGGTGAGCATTTTGAATTTTGGTATCACCATAAAGGTGTTTAGAATGGATAGATCGAGGATAGGGCGCCATGTGCCCTCTTTTCTGGGTACCAGGAAGTGTCTGGAAAAGAAACCTTGGCCTATCTGGTCTGCAGGAACATGCTGTAGTGCCCTCATGGAGATCAGGGAAAGGACTTGCTTTTTGGCCTCTGCCCACTGGTTTGGAGGAAGATCTGGGAACCCTTTTGGGGTTGGCAGAGTGTGGAAATAAAATCTGTATCTCTGGGACACTATGTTGAGGACCCATCGGTCGCTGGTAATAGAGGCCCAGTTGTTTGCATGAAAGGAGAGTTTTTCTCCTAGGGGCACAAGCAGGTGGGCAGAGGTAAGGGGTGGGGGTGTAAAGTCATTGTGTGTTCTTACCATAAGGGGGTGGCTTAGCACTCCCTGTTTTTGAAGAAGAGGAACTCCACTGCTTAGATCTCTGCAGTCCCTGGGGCTGCTGTCTGGGGGGTCTGCCTCCTCTGGGTCTGGGATGAGCTGGCCTGGGGGGCAGAAAGGACCAGTGCTTGGGAGGGGCAATGCCTACTGAACCTCGGAGGATGGACCTGTAAAAAGTCTAACTGTCTGCATAGATTTGGCTTTTTCTTCCATCTTTAAGACCTCTTCTGCCTTGGTGCCAAACAAATTGTCTTTGTTCAATGGTGTGTCCAATAATTTTAATTTGACATGGCCTGGCAAAGTCTGTTCCTTAAGCCAAGCATGCCTTCTAAGGACAGAACCAGTGACTACTGCCCTGCATGAAGCTTCCAGGGCATCAAAGCCACATTGCAAGGTGTGCTTAGTAACTTAACTTGCAGAATGCATAAGCTCTTGTAATTCTTTACTTTCTGCACAAGCAGGAAAGGAAGATATTTTTTGTTTGAGGAGTTCCACAGTGTGCTGCTATTTCAGCATATGGAACAGACAATTTAGTGCTCTAATAGCAAGAGCAGCAGAGGTGTATACTTTTATAACCCATCTGTCTAAAGTTCGAGAATCCCTGTCTGAGGGGGTGGGATTCTTAGCTGAGTTTGCTTTAATTCCTTTAGGTCCTTGAGAGATGACCTCTGGGTCAGCTGTAGGATTTTTGAAAAGGAATTTGTGAAAGTCAGGGACTCTGTAGTACCTGTCAGGTTTCCTGGGAACAGGAGGAAGGGTGTCAGGAATCAAACTAGATTCCATGAAAACATCATCAACAACATCCAGGACAGGAGGAGTAGCCAAAGGTCTGTGCTGCGGTAAATCTAAAAATTCCCAGAGTCTCTTTTTTGACTGAGGATAGTCCTGACATTCCCAGTGGAAATGCTCCCTTAAAGTATGAAGGGTTTTACCAAATGAAAAATCCTCGGGTGGAGAGGCAGAAGGAATGGATTCCTCTGCATCAGAATCTACATAAGCAGAGAGGGGTTGCATGTCTTCATATTCAGAAGCATCAGAGTCATCGGACTCCTGTTCAGATAAAACTACTGGGGACAAGTCTCTTTTTCTTTTGGAAGGGGTAATCTGGCTTCCCCTAATACGCATAAGGTCTTCTGCCATTTTAAGCATTTGAGATTAAGGTAAGGAAGTAGGTGCCTGAGCTTGGGCGTAGTTCGTATCCTGGGACTTAGAAACTCGGTAGTTTTAGAAAGAACGGAAGACGCGAAAGAAGTTGTCGGTTTGTGTCGGGTATCAGTAGTGCGAAGTACTTCCTCAGAAGCTGGTGCCTGCTCAGTGGTTCTGGACCCATCTAAGGTAGACACATCTGCAGGATCCTTAGTCGAAGAAGAGTCTCGCAGCATACCAGACTCCGAAAGGGTCTCTGTAGCAGCCTGCGAATCCAATAAGTGGGCATCAGGGGCTGCAAAAGCACCTCAGTGAGGACTGGAGAACTGAGGACTAGCTTAACAGAAGCATTGGCAGCAGTTTTGGACCTGTGTGGTCTGTCTGTCTTTATCCTTACGTTTTTTTTGGAAGATCAGAAGTCGGATGGCTTACCGAAGGCATATCGGAATTCAAGGACTAGCTACAATAAGGGCCCAATGACGTATAGTTCTGGTGTTGAACAAGCACAAAAGCGACAGCGAGGGACATTGTGGTCTGGACCTAAACAGGTAATGCAGTAAACTCAAATTAAAAGCAGAAACGAACCAGCAAAAGCAAATGATGCACGGACTATTTATTTCACATAAGCGCTTTCGGTCGAGGTGATACCCCAACCTTCTTCAGACATACACAATTTTCACAAGAAAGATGCTTTCATTAAATATGTGTCTCAATTAAATAATGTTACTAAATTTAACCAATAATTAAATCATTAATTCTAATTTCGTTAGCCAAACCTAATAGCCATACCAATTCAAATTTAAGAAAGCAGCAACATTTCCCAAGAAAAACAAACCACCCACATTTTACCAATATAAAAATAAAAAGTTAATATATTGGTTAATTAGATATTTGCAATATATACTTTAAGCATAAGAATTTATAAAAATGTATGCAATAATCAAATGTTATTAGCCCACATTTTAAAAACAAATATAAAACATTATATAAAACATTTTCAATATAAACAGATTTTTTTGAGGGTTACTTTACCACAACCATATCTAGTTAAATGCTTTACATGCATACTAGTGCTGAGGAATTAAATTGATTAAAATCTAACCATATAAAGTCAGGCCAACTAGCACAAGAACTGTAATTAGAATTGACATATATACTAGTTTTTCTTCACTAATTTTTGGATTTATTGTAAATAGAATGTTAAGTTATACCTCATTTTTTGGAAAATGCAAACTAGTAAACCATCCTACAAAAAATGTATATAGTTTTTTCCAATTTATTTTTGTTTTTATTTTTATTTACAAGTACTTTATATAAAGATGACCCAAATGTGAATATTGTCATCTTTTTAATGCTTTAATTTTCAATATGCTTTTTATTGATGCATATTCATTTAATCCTGGAGGGATATAAGCTGCAGTTCTAATTTGCCATAATAACTCTTGCTCCTCCAACCAAAGTTGCCATGGACCACCTCTGGTGCTTATATTAATTTGTTGGATGACAGAAAAAAGAAAAAAGTGCTCAGGTTCATCACGTAAATGTCTAGTAAGAGCATTATTTAAATCATTTCTACTAATAGCATAACAATGCTCGTATATTCTTTTCTTCAATGACCTTTCTGTCTTGCCTATGTAGAATGCGCTACATTTCACGCACTGTGCTACATAAATTACTCTCTTGCTATCACAATTAAACTTGCCATTAATGCTATAGGTTTGCCCTTTTATACTTATTTTGTTACCTGGCATAATGTGCATGCATTGAGAGCACATACCACATTTCGACATGCCAAAATTAGTTGTCATTTTGGCACTAGACTTATCTACTAAGTTCTTTAAATTCACTCCTCTCCTATATACAAATTTAGGTTCAGTACCTATTGCTTTTACTAACTCTGTATCTTCCAAAAAGATGTTCCAATTTTTGTTTATAATTCCCCTAATGTATTTGAAATCAATACAATAGGTGAAGATGAAATTGATGTTAAAATCAGAAGATTGGCTAGATAGTGGTCCTGTTCCATTTGACATTGTCCCTCCTCCTAAAAGTGGGCGAAAATGACCAATGTCTCTTTTAATGGTTACTTCCTCTCTGATTTCCTCAATTAAAGAGTTTGGGTAACCTCTCATGGAGAACTTGGTGCTTAAATTATCACATTCAACAACAAAATCTTGTTTGTCTGATACCATCCTTGCAGCCCTCACAAAATGTCCCTTTACTACACTTTTCTTCTGATGAAACGGATGGCAACTTGAAAAGTGTAGCAGGGAATTAGAATGCGTGGGCTTCCTGTAAATTTCAGATTTATACTTGTTGTTGACAATGTCTTTGCTCAATTTAACATCCAAAAAACACATGTCATTCTCTCCAACTGAATAAGTGAATTGTAAAAAACTTGTCATATTTGAAAGGCTATCAATGAATTCGGGAATTAAATCAACCGGCCCTTTCCAAAAGAAACACATGTCATCTTGGTACCTATTGTACCAAGTGACATATTGTTGGAAACAATTATTTTGAAATAAATGTTGGTGTTCCCAGTGTGCTAAAACGGAGTTTGCGAAACTACAACCACAAGGGGACCCCATTGCGATACCAGTCTTTTGTAGGTAAAATTTCTCTTTAAAAGTCAAAAAATTATTAAACAGAACCAATTCCAATAGGACTTCTACAAGGTTCATATCATCATTAGAGGCCTTTTTCCTCAACATAAATTCCCTTGTCCACTCAATACCTAAATTTTGAGGTATGACTGTGTATAAATCTTTGATATCAACTACTAAAAATACACAGTCTCTATCAAAGGCCATTTTATCAATGCCTTGTAAGAAGCTCCAGGAGTCTTTGCAGATTTGGGGTTCTGTTTTTAGCAAGGGTTTAAGAATTCCATCCACTAGTTTGGCACACGAGTATGTAATAGACCCCCGTCCGTCTACAATTGGTCTAAATGGGGGGTTTTTTAGATCCTTGTGGATTTTTGGTGTGCCAAACAATGTTGGAATTTTTGGCGCTGGCATATTTAAATAGTGTAACCTATCACTATCTACAGTCCCTTCAATAAAGAGGTCATCTAATATGCCTTTAATTTTCTTATAAGCCATATGTATTTCATTTAGGCTAGATTGTACATAAGTATTGGAGTCTAAGTGTTCAAGCATTTTCCTATCATACAAGTACTCATCCATAAATACTAAACCCCCTCCTTTGTCCGGAGACATTACTCTTATGTTACATTCATTAAGCAAGGCAATAAAAGTTAATTCATCTCGAGAGATGTTGGTTCTCATATTGTGAGAATTGCCTCTTTTTCCTGCCATTGATCTTAAATCATTTTCACATATTTTCTCAAATATGTTTAAAGAGGGATGTAATGGGGGGTTAAAAACACTTGAGACTCTATAAGTATTAAGAAGGGATGGTGTGTTGCCTAATTTAAATGCCAGATTTAATTTACGGACATATAATTTCAGATCTACAATAGTATTAACTAAATTACATTTACTATCAGGAACAAAAGTAAGTCCTCTAGAGAAAAAATCAATAAGTTTCTGTTCAACTGTTAATACAGTATAATTGTAGATCTTGAAATCTCCTTGCTGGCTATTTAACACAACGGGACCAATGTCTTCTATGTTAGTTATCTCCTCCGTTGGTTCCTCTTCGGTCTCCTCTGCGATCTCCCCCTCCGGTTGGATGTAGGATTGTTGTTGTTCCTGCTCGTACCTGGGTTCGGGGCTTCCACTGGCATGTGAAAACCCTGATTATTTGCATTTCCATTGTTGGCATATTGAACTTGGTTATGATTTCCCCCATTAGTATTAGTATTATGGTGGGTTTGATTCCTGATACGTTCACTCCTTCTAACTTGTGGTATTTCGAAATTGTCATCCTCGTCTTGAAAATTAACCTGAGAACCAGAGTCCACACCCTGATTGTCATTTAAGTTAGACGCATGTGTTTGCCCCAAAGGGGGAGGGGGGTACGCCCTATTGTTATTATAGTCTTTAATATCTCTGTCGATTTTCTTTTTCTTGTTAGCAACTAATTTATTAATAGTTGCATCAATGCTAGCCAAGATTCTTGCATAGTCATATTTGTATCTTAAAAACTCAGAGTGCCCATGTAAAAAAGCTTCCAATGGTATTATGTCATCTTGCAATGTATTTAATTCCATATTGTAAAAGTTAACAAGAGAATTCAAAAATTCAATCCCTTGTTTGTCAAATAAACTCAATAATTCTTGATGATATACTGAATTACTGGTTAATCCTGCAGGGTAACGCCACTGGCGTAACCCTTTTGGAATTATTTTTAATTTGATACACTCTTGGAGATACAAGACTTCTAATTGCAATTTTTTAAAACGAAATAGTTTGCTATCAAACATGTTAAGTTTTTCAATAAAAGTAGACGAACTCACCATGTTATTGTCCAAATTCTCATCCGCACTGGCGTTTGCATTATCTAGTGATGAGAAGAAGTCTCTTTTGGCTAAAAAATTTGCCATGGACGGTATTGGTGAAACTACATTCATCCCTTGCAGTCTCGGATTCGTAATTGTCCCCATAGTGTTAAGCAATAGGTACTGAACCTAAATTTGTATATAGGAGAGGAGTGAATTTAAAGAACTTAGTAGATAAGTCTAGTGCCAAAATGACAACTAATTTTGGCATGTCGAAATGTGGTATGTGCTCTCAATGCATGCACATTATGCCAGGTAACAAAATAAGTATAAAAGGGCAAACCTATAGCATTAATGGTAAGTTTAATTGTGATAGCAAGAGAGTAATTTATGTAGCACAGTGCGTGAAATGTAGCGCATTCTACATAGGCAAGACAGAAAGGTCATTGAAGAAAAGAATATCTGAGCATTGTTATGCTATTAGTAGAAATGATTTAAATAATGCTCTTACTAGACATTTACGTGATGAACCTGAGCACTTTTTTCTTTTTTCTGTCATCCAACAAATTAATATAAGCACCAGAGGTGGTCCATGGCAACTTTGGTTGGAGGAGCAAGAGTTATTATGGCAAATTAGAACTGCAGCTTATATCCCTCCAGGATTAAATGAATATGCATCAATAAAAGCATATTGAAAATTAAAGCATTAAAAAGATGACAATATTCACATTTGGGTCATCTTTATATAAAGTACTTGTAAATAAAAATAAAAACAAAAATAAATTGGAAAAACTATATACATTTTTTGTAGGATGGTTTACTAGTTTGCATTTTCCAAAAAATGAGGTATAACTTAACATTCTATTTACAATAAATCCAAAAATTAGTGAAGAAAAACTAGTATATATGTCAATTCTAATTACAGTTCTTGTGCTAGTTGGCCTGACTTTATATGGTTAGATTTTAATCAATTTAATTCCTCAGCACTAGTATGCATGCAAAGCATTTAACTAGATATGGTTGTGGTAAAGTAACCCTCAAAAAAATCTGTTTATATTGAAAATGTTTTATATAATGTTTTATATTTGTTTTTAAAATGTGGGCTAATAACATTTGATTATTGCATACATTTTTATAAATTCTTATGCTTAAAGTATATATTGCAAATATCTAATTAACCAATATATTAACTTTTATTTTTATATTGGTAAAATGTGGGTGGTTTGTTTTTCTTGGGAAATGTTGCTGCTTTCTTAAATTTGAATTGGTATGGCTATTAGGTTTGGCTAACGAAATTAGAATTAATGATTTAATTATTGGTTAAATTGAGTAACATTATTTAATTGAGACACATATTTAATGAAAGCATCTTTCTTGTGAAAATTGTGTATGTCTGAAGAAGGTTGGGGTATCACCTCGACCGAAAGCGCTTATGTGAAATAAATAGTCCGTGCATCATTTGCTTTTGCTGGTTCGTTTCTGCTTTTAATTTGAGTTTAGTTTCAGTTTGTTTACTGTTGATCCAGGTAATGCAGTAAGAATGGAGGTCTCTGTGTGGTATTTGCTTTCCACAGGCGAAACAATTAACTTTTTCTGACATCGGTTAGAGCAAGAAAAAAGGATCCCCAATGGGGTACTTAGTTTTAGAAGACTTCATCTTCAATTCAGAAAGAAAACTCGGGTAGCGGCCCACCGGCACTCATGCGAACTACTTCTGCTTCGGGCTCCTCGGCAAGAAAGACTGGATGTAATGGCGTTGGCTACCTGATTTTATACCACTGACAACCTGACGTCAGTCCTGCAGCGACAGCAACGGACACAGACATACTAAGCCTCTGGTATTTTGGCCGACTGAGGGTTACCCCTGGCATGACAACCCAAATGTGATGACTGCAACAGTGAAACACGAAGAACATCAGTAATTTTAGGTGGAATTTAAATGCATGTAAATCTCAGAAAAGTTTAAATACATCAGTAAATATAAATGGTATAAAAATGTCAAACAGTACTTCTACAGTAAAGGTACCATTAAATGCTAGGTTTAAAGTTAAAAATTGGGTAAAGCACTCTAAAAAAATTGTGTTGCAGAAAAGTTAATTTAAATTTCAAGGTTATTAGTAAAGGAATGTTAAATCTTTCTGGATGCAAAAGGGTTAAATCACAGAAGCAGACTGCAATGAACACACACACACTCATGATTCTCAGAATGAGTCAGCTTCTATCAGTACCGTTTCAGACCAACACAAATTCTTGTTTACAATCTTCAGAAATCAGTGTAAATGCTACAGCACGTAATTCAAAATATAGAATTAAGTTGCAGTATTACAGACATAGAAGTAAACACAGTGTATATAATATGCAGATTTCCAAACCAAACATGAAACAACATTTGCAATGTCTCAAGTTCATGCTAATTCAAATACAGATTTCAGAATGTAACAAAGTCTAGTTTATTGTTTTCAGAAGCCAGATTGCATTGAGGGGGGATACGAGGGATCAGTGTGTAGACTTTGATCAGTTTCATAAATTAAACACCAGCATAAATTATACAGACTTCAGGGCAAAATACAGAAGAAATGCACACCATAGCATAAGTTATTGTTGTTGCTTCTTCTATAAAAAAGGATTTGTAGCTTATCTATAAAGGGTGTAGCAGTCCAGTACCAAACCAGATTATCTGTCATTGTTTAAGGCTGAGAGGAATGACAATATTTCATTGTTTACAGAAAAGAAATTATGGAATAATGTACTGATTAATACAGACACATCAATTTCAGTTACAAATACACTTCTACTAGAGGACGCGAATGCAGCTATGTCAGGATTTGAAGGGTCAAAGTTACAGCAGTGAGCAGTTCTGTGTTTAACAGTTCCGTACTAGGTATGGACATGTTATCAGAGTTACATGTTGTTTTAGACTTCAATAACAAGATTTTATGGAAAAATAAAAATTCTACAACATGTACAGTAGTGCACACAGATTCAGTAGACTATGCAAATGTACAGAATTTGAAGAACTGGTTACAAGACCATGCAGATTTATGGGTTAAATAAAAAATAAATTCCAGATCAGCTGCCACAGCTGAAGTTCAGGCAGTCCTGTTACCATGTTTTCAGAAACAGCATCTTATTCTCAGAAAAGCTAAGATAGACTGGGAATGGCCAATAATAAAAAAGATAACAGTTTCAGGCTACTACGCATTTACCATTCTGGAAGCACATGCTGTGTACTGTACACCAGAAATGACAGTCAAGTTAATTCCCAGAATGAAGGGTTTACAGCTACAGATCTGGCAAACAATTTTTTTGTGTATTGTTTTGTTTAACAGACATTAAACTATCTTTCGGCTTTTCCTGGTTAACAGCGGAACTCCAGTCCGCTAATGATTGGCAGTGAATATTTACAGTGTCGAGTTGCCAGCCCGGCGCTCAACCTTCAAAGAAGGCACACCCACACATGCTCACCCCTACCTGCATGTCTTTAAATTCATTCGACTGCGGGAAGGACATGCAGACTCCGCACAGAAGGCGCACCAGCCGAGAATCCAACCAGACAGCCTCCTGCAGTGAGGTGACAACGTTAACCGCTGCACCACCACGGCTTTTTGTTTAGCAGACATTAAGACCTTTGAATTACGGCAGTAAAGTGTTGCAATGCATAAATAATCTCTTGATATAGAGAGACAAAAAAGCATTCACAGACATTACTAGTTTACAGAATGTAGAATTTAAAGTCAAAACTACACTTTAAGTGACAGTACAGTCAAAAGTTCAGATCCAATGCAAGAAAAGAGTGCAGCATAAATATTAAGAAAGTTCACTTACTTTTACAATGGCCAGACAAGTACAGTTCCAGAATCAGATCAGTTAAACTCTAGTAATAAATGTGTATATGTAAAAAGTTCAAGACTGTACACATTTCATACAGAAATTGCAGTTTACCAAGCACACCAGTCACGGACTTGTGTAACTGTAATTATCAGATTACAGGCCAGCTAAGCAAGCTGAATTAAAGACAGTACTGTATACCATAGAACAGTATGGCAAATATCAGTTTATTATTAGTGAAAGTTTTGTGCAGTAACAGTCCTTACTATTTATCCAAGAAAATTCTAAACACTACTGATAAATCCTTGCAGCTTTAAGTAGCACTGAAAGGGTTAAATGCCATTAGCAAGTGGTAGGAAACCTGTATACTGAAGAAATTCCTTTGTAAATTATGACAATAATCACCAATGAGAACCCCATGTAGTCTATAGCCCACTGAAGCAAAGACTTCACAACAAATGTCAACTGCAAACTGCAAAGTTTATTTTCCACACCACAACATGCATGATTCAGTTGAGCATAATTTAAAATTAATGAATGTACTTTCTTCCTAAACAAAAAACAAGACTTCATCAGGACAAACCATCCTTGCTGTTGGAACCATTATGACAGATCCTTTCATTCAAGCTCGTCCAATATTACAACCCTCCCATCTACAGCTAAAACACCTGTGCTATTTAACAAATCTCACGATTAACTGCTTGCTCGTCTTCAGCTAAAAACAGGTACCAAAGAGAAAATAAGCAGCCAACAAATTTAACTGTGTAAAATAACTAAATAAATAAGCTATAATTTTCCATGTTTTTCATAATCTTTCTTGATTTTCAAGTCTACTTATTTATTTTTAAGTCCATTGTGGTTTAAACTAAGGAAATTATTCCAAACACCCTCCACTACAAAAGAGGTGAGATTACTATTTTAAATTCTACATATGACAATCAGTACACGTTTATAACCTCCAGAAATAAAATACCGCATTATATTAACCTCAACAAGCTTCTTGCAAGCCTTTCTTTTCTTAGTACAGTGTAAAGTCTACATATATTACAATTACAACAAAGTACTTTCTTACTTTAATATCATTAGTATATATACTAGTTACTGATAAAACTCTCCCCATCTCACATTTAAAATACCCCTGACTGAATAGAGCAGCTTTACAATACAACATGGAATTTCCAAAATGACATTTTTATATAAATACTGGAACAAAAACATTTTACTTACAGTGACTTTTTCAGTCCCTTTAGTGTCCTTCTACATATTAATGACAAGGTGGAATATATGCTTTAGAGTCCTTCCACCAGTTTAACATTGTCAACAAACTTCCAATCTTTCTCAGCCACGTCTTGGAGACCACAGTTAAAGCATCTAAATTACAGCTAATGGAACTGATGCTTTAGAGTTCTCATATTTATTCACCAACAGTATATTGCTGCTGCTCTTCTTCCTGATCATCTCGACCTCACAGCACTGGTCTCTGGTTTAAGTCTAAGGTATTTTTATCCTTCTATTCACAGAACCACCACACTTCAACTCAAAAACAGCAAAAACATGAATTGAGCAGCTTCAAGACAGACACACCAGGGTGAAAATTCCTGATCCTTCTCCTCTGTTCCTAGGCTTTTCTGTACCTGAAGCATTTTCGTTTGGAACACTGGTAAAGATGTTACTGGCAAAGTCCCAGTATGAGCTTTGTAACGGTCAGAAAAGTGAGAAGCAGGGTTCCCTTCAGCTTGCTGGCTAAACTACTTCCTCCTTAGCCCATTCTTACACCTAAAACGTGTTTGGTTCTGCAGAAAAAAAATATTCTTGAGGGTAGCAACTTGAATGTAACACCTTCCTCTCAACATCTTCAGACTGTTGAGATAGACTTGCTTCTTTTCTGGCTGGTGTACAAACAGTAGTCATTTTCCACGAATATTCTGGTGTACTCGAATATTAATACTTTCCCTTCTGCCACAGTTTTGACTTGGGCAAAAAACAGATCTTGGCTGCTTTCTCATGGCCAGATATGATGCCTCTCAATTAACAAACTCTGCAGTAGACCACCAGTCCAGCCGCTTATCTGTACTTTCAAAAATTAATGTAATCTGTTCCTTCCTGTTTCTCTGCATGCTCTGTTTTCTAATTCTACTATTTCTAGAAATGGTTCTTCTTAAAAAAACTCATGTTTTGCCAGTCTTTTTTTTTCTTTCATTTCAACCACCGCTTTCTACATTTTTACCAGCTCAACAGAACTACTACTAACACCTTTTACTCCTTCCAGTCTTTTATCATATGACTTTACATATTTCTCTAGTTTCACACTTATTTTCAATACCTTTGAGTAGATTTGATATTTTTTCTTCTAAATTACTTGAAGCCATTTTCTATACCAAAAAGGTGACATCTGTGAAGAAATGTCTATAAGGAATGTCCAAACAAACACCATACTACTGTATCTGTTATTCTTTATTTGTATTTGAACAAATTCTTGCCAAACAGTTAATTCTTTCAGTTATTTCAATTCTATTATAACATGACTAGACACTTGAAAAGACTGATGTATTCTCAGTCTAAAAACGTCACTACCAAGTGAAAATATACTGTCCAGTTTATATACTCTTTTCAACCAATGTTATTTTTAATGTCCTTGTGACTTGTTCTCATAGCCGGCCTCACAAAGAGGATTACCGGCCTCAAACAGATGCCCTACGCAGACCGTCTCAAAAAACTCCAGCTTTACTCCGTCGCATATCGCCTACTCAGAGGTGATCTCTGCCTAACACACAAAGTTATGTCAAACCCAGAGCTGTTGGAAATGCTCCACTTAAAGAAATCCCAATCCCTCCAAGCTACACTCTCTAAGGACCTAAACCTAGTCACCACAATAAACAGAACATGCCGGAGAGTTAGATTCCTGTCCCAGAGACTTCCCATACTCTGGAATAAACTACCTATCTATATCAAACAAAGCTCCTCATTAGCACTCTTCAAGAAAAATCTTGATGATTGGATGGGAAATAGGAAATTCACCCTGGGGATCACCTCTGTGGCTCTGCTCGACAGTGGCACAGGAAAATAATTTTCTTGGGTGGCAAAAGCAAGGGTACCTTTTTGGCTGGGCTTGTATAGGCCCCAGGGCCGATAGCCTAGTATCTACCTATGAACCTATTAGGTAGAGCCTCTCACAAGAGAAACCTTGACGAGTGGATGGGTAACAGAAAATACACCCCTGGGATCACTTCATTGGCTCTTCTTGACAGAGGCTCAGTTAATTAATCAATGGGGCGGCGAAAGCTGACACACTCTGGCTAGGCTTATAAATGGCCTGGGGCAGATAGCCTAGTACCTACCTATGAACCTATATACTCTTTTCAACCAATGTTATTTTTAATGTCCTTGTGACTTGTTCTTCTGGTTTCTGTCTGTGTCATGAAAAAGTCCATGGTTATTTCTAGTCTGGACAGTTTTTGTTGAAATGACAAATATTATTTTATGCCCTTTTTTGGTCCTTGCTGTATCTGAAGACTTCACAAAAGTTTCCCCACGTCATCTTTGCGTCACTTGAACTGTCTGCATTTCATTTAATTTATTTCTGCATCTGAAAGCTAAAAGAAAGTCAACTTGCTTTTTTTTTTATAACAGGATGCCTGTACAGTAAACCCACAGTTACATGTTATTAATATCTAAGCTGAACATTTACAGGAAATAACTATTCTTGCAAAGCAAGCCATATTATTTTGAAAACTGCTGTTTGGCCTTGCACATTTCCTTAATTTTGGGGAAAGCATTTTATTTATACAGTCTCTATCAATTCCCCCGGTTTAATTAACCAAGAAAATTGTAAGATGATTTACAACACAATATGATCTTCAGTACTTTGAATCCCTTGGTCTGTTGCAACATACGAATCCCTTGCATTCAATGCTATTTCTTCAAAGAGTGCCACATTACCAACGACTGTTACTTTATTAATACTTTTATTAACACAAATCTTACAATGATAATAAGAGCAATTGATGTGGAAATTATAGTACCCCACCATAGACACATAGCCGTTATTACGTATCTATTTCTAACTGCCTTTATGCTATCTTAAGCAAGTTGTCAGCCTTGCAGTTACACACACACGTATTTATTTCAATCTTGTCAAGCTAACCCTTCCTTTGCAAGGCAAAACCTTGTATTAGAAACAAGCACATTTCCTTTGCATTGCATAATTTCAGTATTGCTTTGGGAAAAGAGTATTTCAAAAAGCAATTTACAGGAAAATATGATCCTCTGTACTTAATAGCCTTTCTTCATTGTTAACAACAGTTACTTGTTTGACAGTTTTATAACGCATCTCCTCTAATATATCTGAGACAGCTCCATAGGTTGCATTTATTAACTTTGTAACTTTCTATATTGCCTTAGTGGCACCATACCAGTAAAAAAATTCAGTTTTTGAAATAACACCATTTCCTATGTCCAGCTGTTTTAAAATCTTTCCCTATTTTTTATCATGAACCTCCCTCTTTTTCTGGTGATTTTTTTATCATGTCCTCTGGTAATGTGTGAGTAATTCTCATTATTGGAACTGCATTCTCTATGTAACAGAATTTCTTCTTTCATTACTTCCTTAAAAGAAGTATTGTGTGTTAACTCCCATGCTGTTTTTATTTTATACTCAAGCTTTTTCACATGACCAGAGTTGGTGTTTTTTAAACATAAAACCTGTATGTGTAACCTCTACAGTGACTGCATGTAATGGCATTTTCCCTCTGTAAGAAATGTGGCTAAAAACCCAACAATTTGACTTGTCACGTGCCTTTGCAAACAAAATTTGCAAGTCCAAAAATATATTGAAATCAAGTATCCGATCATCATGTCCCTGTTCTCATGATCTATTATATCGGAGTATCTCTCCCCATCTTTTTCTCTGCAACTGTTTTATTTGCATAGATTGCCTTGTCCTGTCTATAGATTGATATTATATAAACACATTTAAACTTTTTAAGACTGTTAACAGACTGCTACTGTACTGATACCGTTTGATTGTTATTAACTTACATTGATTTTTATGAACCAACATGGTGTGCTGCTTTTGCTTGGATTTTTATTAAGTTTTTTAATGACTCTGTACTTTACTACCTGTAGGTATTGCTGTGTATTATTACCCAGATGGCAGTTACACCACTTTGACTAATTATGTTTTTGCTGTACTAGTTTATTTATTTATATGACTGTTTGCTGTTATACCTGCTGTATGCATAAGCTGCCTGTGGAGACATACTGTACTTTTAATGTGGGTGGGGGCTTGACCCTCTCTTGTTACTATAGAACCTTTTGTCATTTAGGATTTGTCATAGGTACTGCCTTAAATGTTACTCCATTTCCAGACGTACATGTGGACTTGCATAACCAGCATTTAATTGCATTGTTTAGTTTTGCATATACCATTTGCACTACTGTAAATGTATTTACTGTATTTGTATGTATGGCTGTATGTTATTTCTGTGTTTATTCTGAACACGTCCTGGCTTATTAAACCAGTAAAGTATTATTTATTTTTTCTGTCTTTTTTGTCCCCTTTGTTTATACTAACATTGTCTTCCATTACTTTAAAAGATCCCTGTACTTTGCTGCCAACTGATAACCTCTGTTTTGTTAATTTATTGCTTTAATGCCTATTGCCTGCCATGAATGATCTGGGTTTTCTGTGTATTCCATAGGGTATACTTTATTTTTTATGTACCCCTCTGTGTTTATTCCTGTGACTGATCTGATTGTCCCTTAATGTATTTTCGTTATCTTGATTTCTTTCCTTTACAAATGCACTCTATGAGCACCTACAAGGATGCATGGATCGTGCCATCCCTAGCAAAACGAAGACTTACTCCACTAAGAGAAGGAAACCAGTCTTATAGACCCCTGCCACAAACAGGCTATACAACAGAAGGAGGAAACAAGTTCAGAAAAAAAGCATATTCCAAGAAGGAAAGACATCCCTGATCAGTATCAGTAAGAAACTTAAGGTCCGTCATAAAATCCTCCAAGGCTAACTTTGAAAGAAAAATAGCCAAGGATTCGCAAGATAACCACAAAGCCTTCTTTAGCTATGTGAAGAATCTAAGTGGCAACTCGCAGATATGCTCTGAGCTAGTGCAAAATAGCACAAAATATACTGAACCCACTGATATTGCCAACATCCTGGCAGATAGATTCAGTGCAAACTTCACCCCCCTCTCACCCCCAAAAGGGCCCACAACAATAGCGGAAAAGTAGTGTCCCGGAAATCACAGACGCATAGGTGAAAACAGCCCTTTCAAAAGCCAAAAGCACAGCATCAATGGGGCCAGATGGTGTCCCAGGCTGCGTCTTGCACAAACTACAGAACGAACTAACCCCCCACCTAAACACACTGTTCAGCCTCAGCCTCTCCACAGGCTACGTGCCCATAGAATGGAACACAGCAACAGCTATTCCGCTCCACAAAGGAGGGGCCACAACTGACCCTGGTAACTATCGCCCCATAAGCCTGACTAGCCTGGTCTGCAAGGCTACGGAGCGCATCATCATGGAACTCATTAACAAAGACATTGGGAACTTCAAAACACTTGACTCGACCCAGTTCATCTTTAAGGGCAGATCATGCCTACTAAACCTGGTTGACTTCTTCGAGACCGTCACCAAGGCCATAGATGAGGGGAAGGTAGTTCACACAGCCTACCTTGACCTCGCCAAGGCTTTTGACACCATTCCACACTCAGGAATTATAGAAAAACTCACCAGCCTGAACATAAACCCCTACGTCACAAGATGGGTTGCCAACTGGCTTACAGACAGAACTCACACGGTAAGAATAGCGGGCTCCAGGTCCGACTCTAAACCAGTCACAAGTGGTGTCCCACAAGGCTCGGTCCTGGGACCCCTACTGTGTAGCATACACTACACAAAAGTACAGGCAAACACAGGAGGTCTATGGCTAACCAAGTTTGCCGATGACTGCAAACTGGGAGCCATAGCTGACTCTCCGGCTGACATGGACATCCTCCAAAAGGGCTTTACTGAGACAGACACCTGGTGTCAAAGTCATGGTCTCAAGCTAAATGCCAAAAAATGCATAGTCATCCCATTTGGGAAAAACAAAACACCTATGAATTACCACATAGGTGGCAGCCCCCTTAATACAGAAGAGGTAATAAGAGATCTGGGGACCCAGGTAGATAGTAATCTCTCCTTTGACAATCATACTGCCAAAGTAGTTAGGAAATCCTTCTATTTAGCCCATCTAATTACTAAAGGGTTTGCATCTAGAAATAAAGAGGTTATAGTGCCCCTCTACCCGTCACTCATCAGACCCATCATAGAGTACAATGCCCCATTTGGGATGTACCTCACAAGACACTTTCAACAGCTGGAAAGACCAGAAAAGTACCTCACAAAGAGGATTACTGGCCTCAAACATATGTCCTATGCAGCCCGACTGGAAAAACTCTAGCTGTACTCAATCGCATATCACATACTCAGAGGTGATCTCTGCCTGACTTACAAAGCCATGTCCAACTCAGAATTGATGGCCATTCTCCACTTAAAGAAATCCAAATCACTGCGAGCCACTCGCTCTAGTGAGCTAAACCTCGCCACAAAGTACAGTTTTGTACCTACCATAAATGTAGATGTTCGAGTGTATACACTGCTGCAGTCATTACACTTGGGTTATTCTGCCGTCAAGCGGTTCCCCAGTCGGCATGAGTTCCAAAGTCTTGGTCCAGCGTCGGTTGCTGTCGCCTCCTCCCTGACATCAGTGCGACAGGGGTATACAAGATGCAGCAGATGCCATTTTCTTCAGTTTTTCTTGCCCCAGATGTCAGGTGCCCCCAAATAGGTAGGCAATTCATATTGCTAATAAAACATGCATAAGAAAAACAAACAACAACTTTCATTTACCAGCAAATACTCCCCATAGGTAGTAAAGGGTAGAAGACATAGGTACGTACCAGCAAGTAAGAGGGGAAGGAGGGAGGGTAACCTGGACTGCAGCAGTGTATACACTCGAACATCTACATTTATGGTAGGTACAAAACTGTACTATGTTCATCGTGTTACACTGCTGCAGTCATTACACTTGGGTAGAATCACAAAGCTGAGGTAGGGTGGCTGGTTCTATAAGGCATTAGGGGTGGCTATAAGGCCCTGCAGCACTGCAGTGACGAAGCCAGCTCTGGATTTAGAGTATAGAGGCAGATGGTAATGCTTGGTGAAGGTATGCACTGAACTCCATGTTGCTGCCTCCAAAATATCCTTGGTAGGTACTCCTCTGAGGTAGGCAGTTGAAGTGGCTGTTGCCCTGGTGGAGTGAGATCTAATGCTGCTAGGTACAGGTTTTCCATGGTGTGTATAGCAGAAACGTATACAATGTCCTATCCATTTTGAAAAAGTCTGTTTGGAAATGGCTTTTCCCTGTGCCCCTGCAGCATATGCTACCAATAATTGCTCAGATTTTCTGAAAGCTTTGGTTTTGTCTAAGTAGAAGCGTAACTGCCTGTGAATGTCCAAAGAATGCAGTAGTCTCTCCCCTATACTCTGTGGTTTTGGATAAAAAGTTGGCAAGGGAATAGTTTGGTTTAGAGCCACACTTGATACCACCTTTGGCATAAACGTAGGGTTAGTTCTTAAAGACACCCTGTCCTGGTGGAAAATGAGGAAAGGTTCCACTGCCATTAATGCCTGTAATTCTGAAACTCTTCGTGCTGATGTTATTGCCAGGAGTAGAGCAGTTTTCCAAGAGATATATTTTAATTCTGCTGTGTTAGCTGGCTCAAAAGGAGGTAAAGTTAATTTTTCCAAAACGAAGTTGAGGTCCCAAGTTGGAGAAGGTGCTCTACGGGGCGGTCTTATGTTTTTAGCCCCTCTGAGGTACTGCTTTAGCAAAGGATTAGAGAAAATTGGTGGATCCGTGTTGTAATGAGCAGAGATGGCAGAGGCGTGGATCTTGATGGATGAAAAGGAGAGGCCTTTGTCCAGCATCTCAGTTAAATATTGTAGTATCTGAGGAATGTTTGGGACAAGAGGGTCAAGGCTATGGGCCTGGTTCCAGGCACAGAATCTCTTCCATTTATCTGAATTGGCTTTCCTGGTACTAGGCCTTTTGGCCTCCAGGATGACATCCATAACAGCTTTGAAGAGAGGCATTGCTTGCTTGATTAAGGAATCTTCCATGCAGCTAAGTTTAAAGTCTTTAGCTGGCTGTGAAGTATCTGATTGTTGTGATGAGTCAGCAGATGTGGGATTTGAGGCAAAATCCAGGGTGGTCCTTGTGCTAAGTTCTTTAAGATTGGATACCAGTGCTGGTGTGGCCAGTCTGGTGCAATCAAGATCATCTTTGGCTCTTCTTGACTGGCCTTTATGAGTTCCTTTGGAAGGAGAGGTAGTGGTGGGAAAACGTATACTTGTATGTTTTTCCAGCTGAATGAGAGGGCATCCACTTTCCATGCTTGTGGATGGTAACTCCTTGTGCAGAATTTCTGTAGCTGGCAGTTCATTGGGGATGCAAACAGATCTATGTCCGGGCTCCACCATTTTTGCTATCATTCTGAATATTTGTGGATTCAATTCCCATTCGTGGGGATCCAGGATGTTTCTGCTTAAGTCGTCTGCCAGTGTGTTTTTCTCTCCTGGCAGGAATTGTGCTTGTAGATGGACTTGATAGTTTAGAGCTGTGTTCCACAAGGCCATGGCTTGTCTGCAGAGGGGGTATAGGTGAGTGCCCCCTTGCTTGTTTATGTACCACATAACTGTGGTGTTGTCTGTCTTTAGTAGTAGTTGCCCTGGATGCACCAGGTCCTTGAAAGCTATAAGGGCATTTTGTACAGCTAGCATCTCTTTCTGATTGATGTGAAGATGCCTTTTTTCTGTGGGCCACTTGCCCTGAATACATTTTCCTGCCATGTGTGCTCCCCAGGCGTAATCCGATGCATCTGTTGTCAGTGTTTGCCTGGCAGTGGGTTGAGTAAAAGGCTGTCCCTTGTTGAGATGACAAGCTTGAGCCCACCATCGAAACTCCTGTTGAAGGCAAGGGATTAGTGGTATAACTGTTTCCAAATTTTGACAGTGTTGAGACCATACACTCTCTTTAGGTACCATTGTAGTTTCCTCATATGCAGTCTGGCATATGGAATTAGTAGTATACAAGATGCCATGTAACCCAAGGCCTGCAGAATTTTTCTTGCAGGGAGTTGGGTCTTTGTTGCCATCAATTGAAAGTACTGAGTCAGTTGTCCTTGCTTGTCTGGCGTGAGATAAGCCATCTGGGCCGTTGTGTTCAAGCTGGCACCCAGGAATATTCTCTCTTGTGAGGGCACTAGTTTTGATTTCTTTTCGTTTACTGTGCACCCCAGGCAACTTAATAACTTTTTTACAAATGCCAGATGTTTTAGAAGAATGTCCTTGCTCTCTGCTTGTATCAGGCAGTCGTCCAGGTACAGATAAATTTGAATTCCTTTCTGTCTGCAAAATGCAATTACTGGTGCCAGGCACTTTGGCTTATCTACTGCTCCCAGGGTCTTCACAAAGGGCAGTGCAGAGAATTGATAGTGCATTGAACCAGCTATGAATCTGAGGTATTTTCTGCAGTTTTGTCTCATAGGGACATGCAGGTATGCCTCCTTGAGGTCCAAAGTCACAAGCCAAGCTTTCTTGCCCAGCATGGGAAGAAGCTGCTGAAGTGTCAACATTTTGAATTTCGGAACATCCAGGTAAGGGTTTAGAGAAGAAACATCCAGAATGGGTCTCCAGGCTTTGTCTTTTCTGGGAACCAGAAAGAGTCTCAAGTAAAATCCTTGTCCTTGCTCCTGTGGAGGTACATTTTGAATAGCTCTCATGTCCATGAGTGCTGTAATTTATTTTTGAGCCTCTGCCCATTGATTTGGTGGCAGATTTGGCATTCCTTTTAACCTTGGCAGAGTGTGAAAGTGGAACCTGTAACCTTGAGATACAATGTTGAGAACCCATTTGTCTTTGGTGATCATTTGCCAGTTGTGATAGAAAAGTGCCAGTTTTCCTCCCAAGGGTGCTGCCCAGAGAGAGTTGTTTGGCAGCTGTAGTGGGAAGTCATTGGGGCTGCTTTTTATATGGTTGGGGCCTGTCTTCCCCTTCTTTCTGGCCTGATGCACCCCATTGTCGAGGCCTGTAAGGACCTTGTGGTTGACCTCTACCTCTTGGATGTCTGTATCTGCCCCTTTGAGGTCTGTCTGTAACTGGAAAAGACCCAATTCTTTGTTGGCCAATTTCTGCTAAATCGAGGAGGCTGTACCTGTAAGAAATCCTTCACTGTTTGCATAGACTTTGCCTTATCCTCCATTTTCTTTAATACCTAACACATCCTACTGTAAAGGTGCATCCAATAATTTTGCTTTAACATGGTCTGGCAACGTATGTTCTTTTAACCAAGCATGTCTTCTAATGACAGAGCCTGTAACTGCTGCTCTACAGGAGGCCTCTAAAGAATCAAAACCACATTGCAAAGCATGTTTTCCCACCTATTCAGCTGCATGCAATAAATCCTGCATTTCTTTAAAATTAGGAGGATCTGTATCTGGAAGTATTTTTTGTTTCAACTGAGACATCAAAAATTGCTAATATTCTAGCATGTGAAACTGGCAATTTAGGGCTCTCATTGCTAAAGTTGCAGACGTATAAACTTTCTTTCCCCTTCTGTCTAATGCTCTGGAATCTCTGTCAGAGGGAACTGGATTCTTTGCTGATGAGGCCTTAACCCCTTTGCGTCCCTGAGAAATAGTTTCAGGGTCAGCTACAGGGCTTTTATACAGAAATTTGTGAGAGTCAGGGACTCTGTAGTATCTGTCAGGTTTAACTGGGGCTGGAGGTAAGGAATCAGGATTTAAACTGGATTCAGTATACATATCATCCACAATATCTAACACTGGCGGAATAGCAAGGGGTCTGTGTTGAGATAATAAAATGAAGTCTCTGAGCCTTTTCTTGGATTCTGAGTAATCCTGGCCTTCCCAATGGAAATGCTCCCTCATGGTATGTAAGGTTTCCCCAAAGGAGTAGTCCTCAGGAGGAGAGGCTGATGGAATTGATTCCTCAGCATCAGAATCCTCATAAGGGGGTAAAGAATATCCTAGGTCTGAGGATGAAACCGAAGAAATGGACACCTGTTTGGATGAGTCATAGTCTGCATCCTGTCTGGGCCTTTTATCAGGAGGGGGATGGGACCCCCTGATCAGAGTGATTAGGTCTTAGGCCATTTTGAGCATTTGTTTCTTAGGCATGGAGGCCTGTCCTGGTGAATGCTGTATTTGCTTCTTTGTTTTTAAAGGTGGCTTAGACTTAGCAGAGGGTTTAATGCTCAACTGAGTAGGTCTGAAAACACCCTCTGAAGCTGCGGGTTGTTCAGCTACTCCGGATCCCTCTGTAGGGTTAGTTTCGGTAGGCTGACAAACTTGTGCGTCCGTAGGCCCAGCCATCTCCACATGGGAGTCGGAGGCGGCCTGTGGTTCTGCAGAAGCGGTCGTCGGGGTCTGCGAAGGCGCCTCTCTGAAAACCGGAGAACCGGCGACTGGCCTAGAGGAGGCTTCGTCGTCAGTTTTGGATCTCGGATGCCTGTCCTTGTCTTTGTGCTTTTTATGTATTCCGGTTGTCGGACGTTCCGACGGCATGGTGTAATTGAATTTTCTGCCAAAATAATGTTGGGCAAAATCAAACCAACGTTTAATAGTGCGCTTGTTAAACCTAGCACAAAACCGACAACCAGTGACGTCGTGGTCTGGGCCTAGGCATGGGATATAATAGGAATGGAAATTCTTATGAGGTATTTGCTTCCCACAAGAAATACAGTTATTAACTTTTACTGACATCGGTCTGAGGCAAGAAAAAGTTTCCCCAACGGGGTACTTAGCTTTGTAGAAGACTTCGGTTCTGGATTCAGAATGAATAATCTCAGGAGTCAACCGACCGGCACTTGCAAACTGCTTTTGCTTCGGGCACCGCGCGGCAAGAAAGACTGAAGAAAATGTCGTCGGCTGTATCTTATATACCCCTGTCGCACTGACGCCAGGGAGGAGGCGACAGCAACCGACGCCGGACCAAGTCTTTGGAACTCAGGCCGACTGGGGAACCGCCTGATGGCAGGATAACCCAAGTGTAATGACTGCAGCAGTGTAACATGATGAACATCAATAAATAGAACATGCTGGAGGAATAGATTCCTGTCACAGAGACTCCCCATGCTTTGGAACAAAATTCCTAACTAGTAAAATCAAGAATAGACCACGACCACCAGAGTAATAACGAAGCCTTTAATACTGCTCCACACACTAAGCGCTTTCACCATACATTAAATGGCATCATCAGAGTGAATGGTAGCTGCTCAACAAGCCATTATTATATACATTAATCAATCATACAATTAACAATATAATTAAAACTCTTAACCACTTTCATCTTAAAGTAAAATAATTACTAAATACATAAAACATATACAAAACGAATCCACACCCCACAAGTGCAATTGTAAACTATAAATATAAAAACTACACCATTACATTAACTACAATAATTATAAATATGTATACTTAAAATTGTCTAAATTAAGCATGCCCTTTGTCTCAAAATAGGTCCTCGAGAAATAAAATCATTCAATCCAGGTGGCATTGTTGCATTCAACATGACCTGCCATTTATATTATAATAATTCCATCTTTAATTTTTCATCGCCTCCTCTTTCATTAAACACCCTATGTATAACAAAAAATAAAAATCTCTTAAAATTAATATAGACTATACTATGTGAATATAGAGCATTATGGGAATCTTGATTCTTGATGGCCCTAAGACGTTCACCTATCCGGTCTTTCAACCTTCGAATAGTCTTGCCAATGTAGAATGCACTACAGTTGGTACATGTGGCTAAATAAACCACCTTTGGGTGTTACAATTCACCCTACCTGGACATGGAATAGTCCTATTATAGCCCTGTACACTTACATAGGGTCCGTCATTGATGAATCTACAAACCCTACACATCCTACATCTTATTCATATAATTTCAATGTTGTTGATGTGTATTCTAGTATTAGATTATATGCTACAGTTAAATTTGGCATTGTTTTTCAAAGATAGAATTGAAGTAAATGTTTTGACAAATGACTCAACAGCAGGTGGCTTAACTAAAAAAAGTACATTTATTCCACCATACAACAGTGAAGTTGCATTATTTGAGAAAATGTGTATTGGTGGGATGTTGAATGCCATCAAAATGAAACAAAATGATCATTATGAAGACAATTTAAACAGAAGTAAAAGGGGAGCATTATTAGAAATGGCAGGCAATAGTGAATTAAGAATCATGAAACCATATAAAGGTGGTGGTGGGGGGTTGTTATAATGTCCAGATTTGACTATATAGCCAAAACGCATGACATTTTGGATGACCCCACCACTTATCTTCGAGTTTCTCAAAATGAGTTAAATACAGCCTACCATAAGATAGATTTGTTTTTGTTGGATGCATTATATCAAAGAAAAATAAATTGTGATTATTACAATTTTCTTAATGTTGTTTACCCAGTCACCCCCGCTGTGTTTGGAATTCCCAAAATCCACAAAGATTTATATGATCCACCTTTTAGAGCTATAGTGTCATTGAAGGGCTCTAAAACTGAGCCCATGGCAGCATATGTGGACAGATATACACAGCGAGTGGTGGCTGGGGCTCAACATATTCTAAAAGATTCTTGGCATTGTCTGCAAAGGTTCAATAAATTACAAAATGGAGACACTGAATGGTCTTTATTAACTATTGACGTAAATTTATTCACAGATATACCTCATGAAGAAGGTATAAATTATTTTACAGAAAGTTTAGTGAAGAGCAAATGTTTGAGTAGTGACAAAGTGAATTTATTAGTATCCTGTATGGAGACAGTACTCAAGAATAATTATTTGACCTTTGAAGTGGAGATTTTTCATCAAATTTCAGGTGTAGCTATGGGGGCAAAATGTGCCCCCATTTTTGCTAACTTGGTTTTGCTCCATTGGGAGGAAGAATTTGTTTTGAATTCAACATACAAAGACAAAAATGTCCTATATAATCAATTTCATGATGATGTCCTGATTCTGTGGAAAGGTAATGAAGAAGAGGCTATTTCATTTGTGGAATATCTTAATGCTACAACTACGTTTTTTAAATTCACTAGTAAATGGAACAACAAAGCAATAGATTTTTTGGACATAACCTTGACCAAAACCATTGATGGTGTTGAGAGTAAAATTTATAGGAAGGAAACACATAGTAACTCTTTATTACATTACAACAGTTGCCACCCTACACATCAACGTAGGAGTATAGTGAAAGGGCAAATGGTAAGGTTGTCCAGACATATTAGTGATAAAGTTTTGGAACAAGAACTGTATATATTGGTAGGGATGTTTCTTGAAAGAGGCTATCCCCTTAAATTGTTGACCAAAATACGTAAAGAGGTATTGAATAAGAGAGATACTGTGTTCCTACCCATACTTAGGATGAATAATATAGAAAATTTGAGAACATCCAAAGGTGAAAATTCAAATGATTCAAGAGTGTTGGTACTTAAATACAATAACCAGATAAAAGGGATAGTGGATTCAGTACGTACAGCATGGGATGTTTGTTTCAATTGGGAACTTAAAAACTTTGTAGGTTGTGCTCCCAGAATAGTTTATTCTAGGGGGAGAAACATTAAAGAGTTTCTAGAACAACATAAACCCAGATATACAACATCAAAAATGAATAGATGTGGGATGTGTAGGGTGTGTAGATTCATCAATGATGGACCCTATGTAGGTGTACAGGGCTATAATAGGACTATTCCATGTCCAGGTAGGGTGAACTGTAACACCCAAAGAAAGGGTGGTTTATTTAGCCACATGTACCAACTGTCGTGCATTCTACGTTGGCAAGACTATTCGAAGATTGAAAGACTGGACAGGTGAACATCTTACGGCCATCAAGAATCAAGATTCCCATAATGCTCAATATTCACATAGTATAGTCTGTATTAATTTTAAGAGATTTTTATTTTTTGTTATAGATAGGGTGTTAATTAAAGGCAGAATTATTAGAATATAAATGGCAGGTCATGTTGAATGCAACAATGCCACCTGGATTGAATTATTTTATTTCTCTAAGACCTATTTTGGGACAAAGGGCATGCTTAATTTAGACAATTTTAAGTATACATATTTATAATTATTGTAGTTAATGTAATGGCATAGTTTTTATATTTATAGCTTACAATTGCACTTGTGGGGTGTGGATTTGTTTTGTACATGTTTTATGCATTTAGTAATTATTTTACTTTAAGATGAAAGTGTTTAAGATTTTTAATTGTTTTGTTAACTGTATGATTGATTAATTAATGTACATAATAATGACTTGTTGAGCAGCTACCATTCACTCTGATGATGCCATTTCATGTATGGTGAAAGCACTTAGTGTGTGGAGCAGTATTAAAGGCTTCAGAATTACTCTAGTGGTCATGGTCTATTCTTGACTTTACTAGTTCAATATCAATTGGGTATTTTCGTTCAAAATTCCTAACTACATTAGGCAATGGAATTCAGACCAGTGACAAGTGGAGTACCACAGGGTTCAGTCCTGGGTCCTCTCCTGTTTGGTATCTACTTTTCTGAAGTACAGGCTAACACAGAAGGTCTTTGGCTAACGAAGTTCGCAGATGACTGCAAACTAGGAGCCATAATCGAAACTCCTAACGATGTGGACATCCTACAAAAGGGCCTCACTGAGACAGATGCCAGGTGTCAAAGCCATGGCCTCAAGCTCAATGCCAAAAAGTGCATTGTCATCCCCTTTGGTAAAAACTCGGTACCCATGAACTACAACATAGGCGGTAGTATACTTAACACCAAAAGTGTGATAAGAGACCTTGCCAGGTGGACAGTAGTCTCTCCTTTGATAATCACATTGCCGCAGTAGTCAGGAAATCTTTCTACGTGGCACACCTCATCACAAAAGGTTTCTCATCCAGAAAAAAAAGAGGTCATTGTTCCCCTCTACTCATCACTCATTAGACCCATTATACTGTACAATGCCCCTTTTGGTATGTACCTCACAAGACATCTACAACAACTGGAAAGGCCGCAGAAATACCTCACAAAGAGGATTACCGGCCTCAAACAGATGCCCTACGCAGACCGTCTCAAAAAACTCCAGCTTTACTCCGTCACATATCGCCTACTCAGAGGTGATCTCTGCCTAACATACAAAGTTATGTCAAACCCAGAGCTGTTGGAAATGCTCCACTTAAAGAAATCCCAATCCCTCCAAGCTACACTCTCTAGGGACCTAAACCTAGTCACCACAATAGACAGAACATGCCAGAGGGATAGATTCCTGTCCCAGAGACTTCCCATACTCTGGAATAAACTACCTATCTATATCAAACAAAGCTCCTCATTAGCACTCTTCAAGAAGAATCTTGATGATTGGATGGGAAATAGGAAATTCACCCTGGGGATCACCTCTGTGGCTCTGCTCGACAGTGGCACAGGAAAATAATTTTCTTGGGTGGCAAAAGCAAGGGTACCTTTTTGGCTGGGCTTGTATAGGCCCCAGGGCCGATAGCCTAGTATCTACCTATGAACCTATGAACCTATTAGGCAGAGCCTCTCACAAGAGAAACCTTGACGAGTGGATGGGTAACAGAAAATACACCCCTGGGATCACTTCATTGGTTCTTCTTGACAGAGGCTCAGTTAATTAATCAATGGGGCGGCGAAAGCTGACACACTCTAGCTAGGCTTATAAATGCCCTCGGGCAGATAGCCTAGTACCTACCTATGAACCTATATACTCTTTTCAACCAATGTTATTTTTAATGCCCTTGTGACTTGTTCTTCTGGTTTCTGTCTGTGTCATGAAAAAGTCAGTTTTTGTTGAAATGACAAATATTGTTTTATGCCCTTTTTTGGTCCTTGCTGTATCTGAAGACTTCACAAAAGTTTCTCCACGTCATCTTTGCGTCACTTGAACTGTCTGCATTTCATTTCATTTATTTCTGCATCTGAAAGCTAAGTCAACTTCCTTTTTTTTATATAACAGGATGCCAGTACAGTAAGCCCACAGTTATATGTTATTAATATCTAAGCTGAACATTTACAGGAAATAACTATTCTTGCAAAGCAAGCCATATTATTTTGAAAACTGCTGTTTGACCTTGCACATTTCCTTCACAGTATAATTTTGGGGAAAGTATTTTAATTTATACAGTCTCCATACCTCTCAACCTGGAAACATCAAAAATCTGGACAAGGCCCATGAAAAATAGGTACAAATCTGTACACTAATTAACATCTAATTTGCATACAGAATTACATAACCCCACTCCAATGGAATTGTGGGATAGCTACTTTTAAACACAAACTGAAGAATAGACAACCAAAATATGGCACTAGAGTCTCCCTGCAGTCATCCCGATGTCCCATTACCCGGTTATTTCGGCCCATTTACCATAAGCACTAGTGTGTGCATACTGCTTTACTTCTACAATGATTACTTGGATTTTATTTTTACATTTTACAGCACAAAAACAATGCAGAAACACTAAGACATCTGCTAAACAAAGCAATACTGGCTCACAATGAAAATAGGCTTGGCATTAAAACTTCTCTGCCCTTGAAACTCATTCATTGAAACAGCAATGAAACCCACACCACACCCAAAGAAAATTAATCTGGCCAGTGGTGGATAAAGATTACCTTTGGGCTGTTTTCAAATCATTGGCCCCTTGCACACAAAACAAGAAACATTCATGTGTTCTTTTCTTTGATACACCTTCCTGACTTTATTAAATTATATTCCTTGTATAATACAACACACTTGTTAGACAGAGCGCATTCTAAATTTGTTGTTTGAACATTTTTCCAGTAGGCTGTACTGTATGCAATGAAACGAAACACATGAACCAATAATGACAAAACTGCCCAATTCAGAACATTTCCATCATAAAAGATTACTTCCACACCCACACTATAAATAGAATGACAGTAGTGTAAGCCATAGGCATCTTGCACAGCGCCTCACATTTAATTTCAATTTCATTTTTTTTGGGGGGGGACAAAAGGTCAAAAACCAGGGACACATTTTAAACATTGCTTGTATAATTTTGTAAAGTTGCTAAAATAAAATGCTGTGTTACCAACCTACATTTCACTGGCAAATTTTGAATTCAGGAACCTACGTACTACAGTCAGAACAACATACCACTAAACCAAATCAGCAGCTTCCTGAAAATTGGGAAGACTGAGACTTAATGGCTATCATTTACTGAATTCAGTTCTCACTTTTCACCACAGCTCCCAACTCTCAGCACAAAAAAAAATGGACAAACAAAGCCAATAATGGGGGAATACAAATTCAGTTCTCACTTTTCACCACAGCTCCCAACTCTCAGCACAAAAAACCTGGACAAAGCTCACAAGTAGTGGTGGCTAGTGACTTACCAAGGACACATTTTAAACATTGCTTGTATAATTTTGTAAAGTTGCTAGAATAAATGTTACCACCATGCATTTCACTGGCAAGTTTTGAATCCAGGACCCTATGCACTACAGTCAAAGCAACATACCACTACGCTAAATCAGCAGCTTCCTTTAATGAATTCATTTCTCACCACAGCTCTCAACCTCTTAGCACACAAAGCCTGGACAAACAAAGCCAATAATGGGGGAATACAAATTTAGTTCTCACTATAGCTCTCAACTGTTAGCCCAACAAACCTGGGGAATAGGTTCATAGGTTGGTACTAAGCTATCAGCCCTAGGGCCTACACAAGCCTAGCCATAACAATTCCCTGGCTATTTCTTCCCACACTATTTACTTCCCTGGACCCGTCTAGCAGGGCGACTGACGTGATCCCCGGGGTGAACTTCCTTTCTCCCATCCAATCGTCAAGGTTCCTTTTGAAGAGGGCCAAAGAGGCACTCTGCTTGACATGTATGGGCAATCTATTCCAGAGTCTGGGGAGTCTCTGGGTCAGGAACCTATCACTCCAGCAGGTTTTGTTTATTGTGATGACAAGGTTTAGATCCCTGGAGCATGTGGCTCTGAGAGATTGGGATTTCTTTAAGTGTAGCATGTCCAACAGCTCTGAGTCTGACATGGCTTTGTATGTTAAGCAGAGATCGCCTCTGAGTAGACGATATGTGACAGAGTATAGCTGGAGTTTTTTAAGGCAAAAATTCACTTCTCACTATAGCTTTCAACTCTTAGCACAAACAACCTTCAACTCTTAGCACAAAAAAACCTAGACAAAGTTGACAAGTGATGGTAGCTAGGGACTTTAGGCTCTTTTTGCCCTGTACTTAAGTTACAGGGTTTGAGCCTGAGTACCTCCAGCCACCAGGTTTATTGAATGGGGTCATGTACACACACACACACACGCACGCACACGCACTCCATTCTCAAAAGAATCAAAAATGTTCACTCCTGTTCAGAGTAATCAATAACCATTCTTGGAACTATTAAACATCACATTTTCTTCTGTCATCTTTGAATTGCTCATCGTTATAACATTTGCCTATTTATACATATCAGTAGCAGCTAGCAAACTAGTATTTTGAACTGACTGGTGTTGCCAGTAACCTAAGATGTTTCATTCAACCACCAAAACCTAAAACTGATAAGGACAGTCATTCAAAAACTGTTGAATTTAGCCTTGACTAAAGATATTCTGAAGTCAGTAGTTCACTGATCCCAGTTTTCCGAAATGTTTGAATTTAGCTTTCTGTTTATTTCTTTCTTTTCCTACAAAATACTTATCAAGCTTTATCTGTGTAGGACTATAACAAGCTAACCAGTTTTCGACAGTCTTCTCTAGTTAGAGGAGAGACAGAGGCCTTTCTCAACAAGATCAGTGCTACACAGGCTAGGATTACATGATACTGCAGTCAGTAAACTTCATGTAAGGAGCCTGAGCGGACACGGACACACACACACACACACACACACACACACACCTCTGCAGTTACCTTAAAGAAGTTCCCAAACAGCAGATTCAAACATTCCCATTAAAGTTCTCTGCAGTTACCTCAAAGAAGTTCCCAAATGACAGTTTCAGACGTTCCCATTAAAACTCTCAGCAGTTACATTAAATAAGTTCTCAAACGGCAGTTTCAAACGTTCCCATTAAAGCTCTTCTTGCTCCGTTACCGGCTAGTTGCTTCTCGCTCGCATTCGGATTGCCATTCTGAAGCTCCATTAGTTGCTTCATTCGGACTGGCATTCTGAAGCTCCGTTCTGTTTCCTGCTCACAGTAATGCTCAAATTAGAGCTGCATTTGCGGCCAGCCGGAAGAGCTTCCTTTAGCTCAATTCCGACTGGCTGGATGGCCTGACGGCACTGACGTCATCACGCACATGATGACATCATCGCCGAAAGCGCAAAATTAAAAATAATTCAAATAAAAGGGAAAAAAATCCAAAATGAAGGGGTGCCACTCAGGAATCGTGGCACCCCTTCATTTGAACCCCAAAACTCGGTAAAAAAATGAGAAATTCGGGACGGTTGGGAGGTATGACAGTCTCTATCAATTCCCCCTGTTTAATCAACCAAGAAAATTGTAAGATGATTTACAACACAATATGATCTTCAGTACTTTGAATCCCTTGGTCTGTTGCAACATACGAATCCCTTGCATTCAATGCTATTTCTTCAAAGAGTGTTACATTACCAGCAGCTGTTACTTTATTAATACTTTTATTAACACAAACCTTACAATGACGATAAGAGCAATTAATGTGGAAATTATAGTACCCCATCACAGACACATAGCCGTTATTACTTATATTTTTTTAACTGCTTTTATGCTAGCTTAAGCAAGTTGTCAGCCTTGCAGTTACACACACGTATTTATTTCAATCTTGTCAAGTTAACCCTTCCTTTGTAAGGCAAACCTTGTATTAGAAACAAGCATATTTCTTTTGCATTGCATAATTTCATTATTGCTTTGGGAAAAGAATATTTCAAAAAGCAATTTACAGGAAAATGTGATCCTCTGTACTTAATAGCCTTTCTTCATTGTTAACAACAGTTAACACGTTTGACAGTTTTATAACACATCTCCTCTCATATATGAGACAGCTCCATAAGTTGCATTTGTTATTAACTTTGTAACTTAGAAGTGAAAAAATTCATTTTTTGAAATAACACCATTTCCTATGTCCAGCTGTTTTAAAATCTTTCCCTTTTTTTAATCATGAACCTCCCTCTTTTTCTGGTGATTTTTTACCATGTCCTCTGGTAATGTGTGAGTAATTCTCATTACTGGAACTGCATACTCTATGTAACAGAATTTCTTCTCTTTCATTTCTTCCTTAAAAGAAGTATTATGTGTTAACTCCCATGCTGTTTTTATTTTATACTCAAGCTTTTTCTCATGACCAGAGTTGGTGTTTTTTAAACATAAAACCTGTATGTGTAACCTGTACAGTGACTGCATGTAATGGCATTTTCCCTCTGTAAGGAATGTGGCTAAAAACCCAACAATTTGACTTGTCACGTACCTTTGCAAACAGATTTTGCAAGTCCAAAAATATATTGAAATCAGGTATCCGATCATGATGTTCCTTGTTCTCATGATCTATTATATCGGAGTATCTCTCCCCATTTTTTTCTTTGCAACTGTTTTATTTGCATAGATTGCCTTGTCCTTGTCTATAGATTGACATTATATAAACAAATTTTAACTTTTTAAGACTCTTAACAGACTGCTACTTTACTGATACTGTTTGACTGTTATTAATTTACATTGATTTTTATGAACCAACATGGTGTGCTGCTTTTGCTTGGATTTTTACTATTAAGTTTTTTAATGACTGCACTTTACTACCTGTAGGTATTGCTGTGTATTATTACCCAGATGGCAGTTGCACCACTTTGACTAATTATGTTTTTGCTGAACTAGTTTGTTTATAAGACTGTTTTCTGTTATATTTGCTGTATGCATAAGCTGCCTGTGGAGACATACTGTACTTTTAATGCGGGGGGGGGGGGGGGTTTGACCCTCTCTTGTTACTATAGAACCTTTTGTTCATAGGTTGATACTAGGCTATCTGCCCTAGGGCATTTATAAGCCTAGCCAGAGTGTGTTTGGCTTTCGCCACCCTTTTAGATTAGTTGACTGTGCATGTGTATAGTAGGTCACAGAAGATAGCCCTTTTGATGTTAGTTTACTGTGCCTCTGTCTAGTAGGGACACAGAAGAGATCCCAGGGGTAAACCTACGATCTCCCATCCACTCGTCAAGATTTCTCTTGAAGAGGGTCATTGAGGGACTCTGCCTAACATGGATTGGGATTTTGTTCCAGAGTGAGGGGAGCCCCTGGGATATGAATCTGTCCCTCCAGCATGTCCTATTTATTTCTGTGCTGAGGTTTAAGTCCCTGGAGCGTGTAGCTCTAAGGGATTTGGATTTCCCGAGGTGGAGCATGTCCATTAATTCTGGGTTGGACATGGCTTTATACGTCAGGCACAGATCGCCTCTGAGTAGGCGGTAAGCAACTGAGTAGAGCTGGAGTTTCTTTAGCCTAACTGCGTAGGGCATCTGTTTGAGTCCCTTGATCCTCTTGGTGAGGTACTTTTGGGTCTTTCCAGTTGCTGCAGGTGTCGGGTAAGGTACATCCCAAATGGGGCATTGTATTCAATTATGGGCCTGATGAGTGATGAGTAGAGGGGCACAATGACCTCTCTTGATCTAGATGTGAACCCTTTCGTGATAAGGTGGGCTATATAGAAGGTCTTTCTAACCACTTTGGCAACGTGATTGTCAAAGGAGAGATTGCTATCTACTTGGGTCCCCAAATCCCTAATTACTTCTTCCGTTTAATGAATTACCACCTATGTGGTAATTTGTGGGCACTTTGTTTTTCCCAAAGGGGATGACTATGCACTTTTTGGCATTTAGCTTTAGGCCATGGCTCTGGCACCAGTTATCCGTCTCTGTGAGACCCTTTTGGAGGATGCTTGTGTCAGTCGGTGAGTCGATTATGGCACCCAGTTTGCAGTCATCTGCAAACTTGGTCAGCCATAGTCCTCCCATGTTAGCCTGTACCTCAGAGAAATATATACCGAACAAGAGAGGTCCCAGGACTGAGCCTTGTGGGATGCCACTTGTAACTGGTTTAGATTCTTACATGGCACCTGCAATTCTGACCCTGTGGGTTCTATCCCTGAGCCAGTTTGCAACCCATCTTGTGACATAGGGGTTGATATTTAAGCTGGTGAGCTTATTTATGATGCCCGAGTGGGGTATTGTGTCATTTAGGTTTGTCATAGGAACTACCTTAAATGTTACTCTATTTCCAGACATAGATGTGGACTTGCATAACCAACATTTAATTGTATTTTTTAGTTTTGCATATACCATTTGCACTACTGTAAATGTATTTACTGTATTTGTATGTATGGCTGTATGTTACTTCTGTGTTTATTTTGAACACGTCCTGGCTTATTAAACCAGTAAAGTATTATTTATTTTTTCTGTCTTTTTTGTCCTCTTTGTTTATACTAACATTGTCTTCCATTACTTCAAAAGATCCCTGTACTTTGCTGCCAACTGATAACCTGCATTTTGTTAATTTATTGCTTTAATGCCTATTGCCTGCCATGATCTGGGTTCTCTGTGTATTCCATAGGGTATACTTTATTTTTTATGTATCCCTCTGTGTTTGTTCCTGTGACTGATTGTCCCTTAATGTATTTTCTTTATCTTGATTTCTTTCCTTAAAATTTGGGTTTTGAAGAAGCACTATTATTTACATAGATACCCTTTTGTATTTGACTTTCCTTCCATCTTTTGTAATATGGACAATTCTGTTTAATGTGGCCTATTTTCTTACAAGTAAAACATATCACCTGTTTTTCTGAACTTGGTTGTGTATCTGTCTGTAACCCTGGTGGAGCAGAATCTGCTCATGTTTCCCCTGTGTTTGTTTGTTTGTTTTCATCAGACCATGTATTACATCCCCTTCCTTTCACCACGTAGTCTACAAGCTGTTTTTGTACATTTCCTATGTGCATCTGCAATACTGCGTACTTTTTTTTAAAATGTCTAGCACTCTGGCTTAATCTCTGAGTCTGTATCTGTCTGTCAGGCATAAACCGATTTTAAAGCCGCATCTACATTTTTCAGAATGTCATTAACTGTCTGACGGACTTGCTTTAACATTTTGCCTGACCAAAACATTATTTTGTTTTTTTCTGTCATGCTATTTAGATTGTCTGTAAAATACGTGAGTCTAGACACTCAACTGTTTTAGTTGCTTGCTTTGACATCTGCCAAAGCATTTATTGTAGCCTCTTCTGTATTATATTTTTTATTTGCTTTGATTTTGACAATACTAAACTTTTCCTGTAAATCATTTTGGGAATCAATGCCGATAACTCTCGTACATGTTTTAGGGATTTGCCAACACTGTCGATGAATCCCCTTCTTACACAAACTGTCATGTGTAAATGCAAAAAAAAAAAATTAAAGCATTATTTGAAATAGACCACACAATGTATGTCAACCATTGTTTAAATCCAACATATTGAAACAAAATATTTTTTTTGTCTTGCCACTGAGGCAGAGTCTGTAATAAACAAGACTATTGATATATATCAGCAGGAGAAATAAATGTTATTTCTGCTGAACCCTGCCCAATGTCAATTGATATATTTTGTACCTCTTGTAAACCTTGCTGGGTTTTTATAACTGTCTTGTCAGATTAACCTCTGTAGTATGTGCCCTTAGTAAATGTTGTTGGGCTTTATCTGATTGTTAAGTTAAACCAGAAATGTCATTATGTAAAGTCTGAATGCTATGCTGAGTCTGTTCCTTTAAATGTCATTATTGTCCCTTACTACTGTGACTGTGGTGGTGGTGCTGCGTTAGCGTTGTCACCTCACAGTAAGATGTTGTCCTGTTCGATTCTCAGCTAGAGCGTCTTCTGTGTGGAGACATGTGTGAATGGGCGTACCTTCGTTGAAGGTTGTGAGTCAGGGCCGGCAACTCGGCACAAAAAAATCTACTGCCAATCATTAACGGACCGGAGTTCCGCTGTGAAAAGCCGAAAGACGCAACAACTACTGTTTCTAGGGAAATTTTGAAAAGCTGTGAAAACCTTTTCTTTAAAAGGTTAATATTGATAGCACACTCTACTATGTTAGAATTGATTTCTTTTTGTGCATTTGCAATATTTACTATAAACAACACTTTTATGCAGTCTATTACATTACTAACAATAATTGCATACACTTGTACTGTATGAGATTTAGGTGACTGCAGAAGGTACATTTAACTGCTGTATATGTGAAGAACTAACAACACTAGAATCAAACAGATTGTTTATCTTTTTATGGTATGGCTTACATACTAGACTCCTGTGACAAGATAGACATAAGTTTGGAAAGTTATTTCAACATAAAAAACAGTCTTTATGAATTGCTGTATATTTTATGTATGGATTATAGGTATTTATACACTTACAAACACAACTGTTAATCTAATGTCTGAACAACAAACATTTGAGATTTACATTTCATGTCTGACACAGAAGGTTTAAACCATGTAAATTTATATATATGTGGGCACTGTAAATGTAACTGTCTGTACTTGCAGCCATGTTATAACTGAAGAATTTACCATAGTTTGCATAGATGACAAACAGGTGATCAGGCTGAAGTCACTTAGAAGACATGGTGTCCTTCAACAGACGAACTGATGGTGGAACATCGCAGGACAGCTTCTACGGCGTCACTCTGTATTCACCAACAAAGTACTGGAACTTTTGATCTGTTAAAGCACTGGAACTGTCAAACTGTTGAAATGACGTTGTAAAAGTAGGGCCCCCTCTGTAATATTAACTGTTGGTAACAGATATAAGGTCACAGCCACTGGCTTAGGCTCACCATTGAAAGAAATGTCTAAAAGTAGAGTAGACAGACTCCGTACTACTGTATCTGTTATTCTTTATTTGTATTTTTACAAATTCTTGCCAATCAGTTCATTCTTTCAGAGTTATTTCAATTCTATTATAACATGGCTAGACACTTGAAAAAACTGATGTACTCTCAGTCTAAAAATGTCACTACCAAGTGAAAACATACATATACACAGTCCAGTTTACATACTCTTTTCAACCAATGTTATTTTTAATGTCCTTGTGAATTGTTCTTCTGGTTTCTGTCTGTGTCATGAAAAAGTCCATGGTTACACTTCTAGTTTGGACAGTTTTTGTTGAAATGACAATTATTATTTTATGCCCTTTTTTGGTCCTTGCTGTATCTGAAGACTTCACAAAAGTTTCTCCATGTCATATTTGCGTCACTTGAACTGTCTGCATTTCATTTCATTTATTTCTGCATCTGAAAGCTAAAAGAAAGTCAACTTCCTTTTCTTTTTATAACAGGATGCCTGTACACTAAGCCCACAGCTATACGTTATTAACATCTAAGCTGAACATTTACAGGAAATAACTGTTCTTGCAAAGCAAGACATATTATTTTGAAAACTGCTGTTTGGCCTTGCACATTTCCTTCACTGTACACACACTAATTTTGGGGATAGCATTTTAATTTATACAATCTCTATCAATCTGAAATACTTTATGATAAGAGCTGCAAGATTCTACCCAGCCACAATGTTTTCTTTTTTTCTGACCAATTTTCTCTTAATGATTCCAAATTTCTACTTTGATGGCATCCAGCCATTATAAATACTAGCTAGTAACTAAATTTTACTCATATTGATAACATTTATTGACCTTTTTAACAACTTCTTACTTTATATACTGCAAGAGCTCTAATCAACCTCCAGCAAGATACGTTCTTTGCTACCCCTGGGATAGGCACCTTCCACAGTCACTACGTTGCAGGAAAGAGATAAATGTCTAGCTTTTCCCTTCTATCTCCTACTGGTGGCCAGGGGGAAGAACTTTTAGTTATGTACTTACCATAACGATAGATGTATGTGATCCATCTCGCCTACATTCATTACTGACTGGTTCGGAGCCGAGAGTCAGCTCCGACTCGGCCACTATAACTAGCACGAAGTCTCTCATTGGCTGGGCTAACCCTGTATCCCAGGATGCATCACGCCCAAACCCCCAGATCTTGTTTGCCCCAATATAATTTTCCCACATACACCATACCACAAGGATACATATGTAAGAGGAGAGAAAAAATAATATCCTCAGAGAACTCAGAATACAAGTTTCCTAAAAGTCCAACTGGTAGGGGGAAGGAGGGCGGGTACTTAAGAATGTAGGCGAGATGGATCACATACATCTATCGTTATGGTAAGTACATAACTAAAAGATGTAATGTGATCCTATCTCGCCTACATTCATTACTGACGGGACAGCGTCCCTAGCACCTAAATCCTGGGAGGCTCACTGGAAAACACTCCTGAGCACTGTGGAACCAAAGGAAGCCCGACCTCTAGAGGCCACATCCAGTTTGTAATGAGAAATAAAGGTATGTGGAGAAGTCCAAGTAGCCGCTGCACATATCTCATCTATGGATAGCCTAGCATGAAAGGCCACTGAAGTTGACATAGCCCTGGTAGAATGCGCCTTAACTGGAAAGGAAGATCCTTACCCGCTAATGCATAAATAAATGAGATGCAGTCTCTAATCCACTTAGCTATAGTGCCCTTAGTTACAGATCTGCCAATTCTATTGTCCGAAAAGGACACAAACAACTGATCTGATTTCCTCTCCTGTTGTGTCCTATTTAAATAAAACCTCAGTTGTCTATGCACATCCAACTGGTGAAATTTGTATTCAGCTTTGTTGGAAAAACTTGGGAAAAAGACCGGAAGCTCAATAGACTGATGGAGACAAAGAGCAGAATAGACCTTAGGGAGAAAAGAAGGATCAAGTCGCAGAGATACTCTGTCTTTATGAAAAATTAAATAAGGAGGTTTAACAGAAAGGGCTTGAAGCTCCGATACTCTTCTGGCTGAAGTTATGGCTACCAAGAAGGCAGTCTTCCATGACAGAAATTTCAATTCGCAGGAGGCTGCTGGTTCAAAAAGAGAGGACGTCAAAGCTCTGAGCACCACATCTAATTCCCAAGGCAAGACAGGTTGCGAAACCGGAGGGTGCAGCAACCAGGCTCCTTTCAGAAAGGCTTTACACAGCTTATGAGCCATGAGAGAAGGCTCATGTGCAACATGACAATTGGAGATTGCTGCCAACTGAACCTTTATAGTGGAGGCAGCCGAGCCTTGTCTAAAGAGTGTAGCTAAGAAATCTAACACCGCTGACACCGGGGCTGTAAGGGGGTCAAGATCACATTGCTGAGCCCAAATTGCAAATCTCTTCCATTTATTACAGTATATTTTCCTAGTAGAGGACTTGTGGGAGGAAGACAGAATATGTACTACTTCCTGGGTAAAAATATGCTGTCTGACTAAGGTCGGAAGTGGAGGAGCCAGGCAGCGAGCTTGAGTGTTTGTAGGGATGGATGGAGATGTCCTGACTGATGAGTCAATAGGTCTGGAGCTGGGTCCAGAATCAAAGGACCATCTACTGCATACTTCCGAAGGAAGGGGAACCAAACTTGACGGGGCCAGTGTGGTGTGATCAAAATCATTTTGCTTCCCAAGCAGGTAGCCTTCTGAATCACTCTGGGTAGAAGAGGGACCAGCGGGAAGGCGTAGAGCAGACCGGAGGGCCAATTGTGGACTTGAGCATCCCTGGGTGACTCCCCCTGTGGGGGGATCAGAGTGAAAAAATTGCTGCACTTTGCATTCAGGGGGCTGGCAAAGAGGTCGCAGCAGGGAAAGCCCCACTTGGAGAAGATCTGCGCAGCCACTCTGTCGTTCAGGGACCACTCGTGAGGCATCAGAATAGCTCTGCTCAGCCTGTCTGCTATCACACTGGACTTCCCCGGAATGTGCATTACCACTAGAAAGCGCTGGGAAGCGATCGCCCAATTCCACACTCTCATGGCCTCTCTGCAAAGGGGATAGGCTTGGTTCCTCCCTGCTTGTTCAGATACCAGACAACCGACATATTGTCGGAAAGAATCGCAATAGTTCCCCTGGGAAGAGAGCTGTGAAGTGCCTGCAACGCTAGAAGCACTGCTCTCATCTCTAGAACACTGATATGCAAGTGAACCTCGTGGTCTTGCCACATACCTTGGACCGTCTTGCCCAGACAATGCCCCCCCACCCTATCTGGGAGGCGTCCGTGGTTACTATGGTAATAGGGGACGGGGGGGGGCTCAAGGGTCTCCCTTGATCCAGATTGGACGAGAGAAGCCACCAACGCAGATCCTGCCGGTATTTCTCAGTGATGAGAATCAGATGGGACAAGGGGTGTTCCTGATATGACCACTGGGCCGAAAGAAGCCAGTGAAGTATTACCATGTGTAACCTGGCTAGCGGAACTAAAAAAATGGTAGCCGCCATTGATCCCAAGAACTGAAGAACCATCCTGGCTTGGGCTTTTCCCAAGACTTGGACCAGTAACACTTTTATTCTCTCTGTCGGTAGAAAATTTCTCATCTCTACAGAGTCTAGCTCTGCGCCGATAAAGGCAACACGCTGTGATGGCAGCAATACAGACTTTTCCCAGTTGAATGAAATCCCTATAAGATGGCCCAATTTGACAGTAGCTCTCGTGGCTTGAACAAGTAGATGCCTGGTGGGGGTGGTGAGGAGCCAGTCGTCTAGATAAGGAAACACCTGGAATCCTAGACGTCTCAGGTAAGCTGTCACCACTGCCAGACACTTGGTGAACACCCTGGGTGCTGTGGTGAGACCAAAGGGCAGGGCCCGGAATTGAAAATGACTGGCTCCCAGCTGGTAGTGTAAATGATTCCTGGAGGCCTTGTTTATCTTGATGTGATAATAGGCATCCTTGAAATCGAGGGAGCACATCCATACTCCTTTTTCCAGCAATGGGAAAATGGATTGCAAAGTGACCATTCGGAACTTGGACTTCTTTACAAAGCGGTTTAGACGGCTTAATCCAGAATGGGTCTCAAGTCTCCTGTTCTTTTTGGCACCAAAAATAACCTTGAGTAAGTTCCTAATCCTATCTGGTCTGCGGGGACTGGTTGGATGACTCCTTTTTCTAACAGCTTTGAAACCTCTGTTGCTGCCTGATCCCGTTGACTGGGTGGAACATCCGGGATTTTTCTTGATGGCGGGGGGGGGGACGACGAAAAAAGGGAATGGTGTAACCTCCGGTGATGATACAAAGCACCCATCGATCCTGAGTGATGGACTCCCAGGCCTGAAGATGCTCCGAAAAATGACCCCCGACTGGCTCCGGAGACGCACAGTCGGGTAATCCCTCAAGGACATTGGCAGGAGGAAAGTACAGTTTTGTACCTACCACAAATGTAGATGTTCGAGTGCTAATACAGCTGCAGTCATAACAGATGGGTTCTCCTGCCATCAGGCGGGTCCTCGGTCAGCCGAATTCCAAAGTCTAGGTCCAGCGTCGGTTGTCGTCGCTTCCTCCCTGACGTCAGTGCGACAGGGGTATAAAGGAACCAGCCGACGCCATTTTCTTCAGTTTTTCTTGCCCCAGATGTCAGGTGCCCCCAGAAGGAAGGCAATACATAAATTTGTGTAATAAAGCAATGCAATATAATCAAAATACAGTAGTTGCAAGCAAATACACCATAAATGAATACCCCAATCAGGTTGTATGAGGAGGTGTTAGCCAATAGGCCTGTCCCAAGAGGGGAAGGAGGGAGGGAAACCTGGACTGCAGCTGTATTAGCACTCGAACATCTACATTTATGGTAGGTACAAAACTGTACTATGTTCATCGTGCATACAGCTGCAGTCATAACAGATGGGTAGAATCCCAAAGCTAAGAAGGGGTGGTAGGCACTAGGTGGAACTAGGAGGAGCCAGGATGCCTGCAGGACTGCAGTGGCAAAGCCAGCTCTAGTTTTGGAGTCTAATGGTAGGTGGTAGTGCTTGGAGAAGGTATGCACAGAACTCCAAGTGGCTGCTTCCAAAATATCTTTGGTAGGAACTCCTCTGAGGAAAGTTGTAGAGATAGCTGTGGCCCTTGTGGAGTGAGATCTGATGCCTGTAGGTACAGTTTTGCCATGAAAAGTATAGCAAAAGCGTATGCAGTGGGCTTATCCATTTTGAGATTGTCTGTTTGGAAATTGGCTTTCCTTGAGCTCCTATAGCATAGGACACGAAGAGCTGTTCTGATTTTCTGAAAGGCTTTGTTCTGTCCAAATAATAACGCAGTTGTCTGTGGATGTCCAAGCAATGTAGTAATCTCTCCACTTTGTTTTGAGGATTAGGATAAAAGGTAGGTAAGTGTATGGCCTGATTCAAAGCTACCCTGGATACCACTTTAGGCATAAAGGACGGGTTGGTTCGTAAGGAAACTCTGTCCTGATGGAAGATGATAAAAGGCTGCACAGCCATGAGAGCTTGTAGTTCTGAAACTCTACGAGCTGAAGTGATAGCCAAAAGGAAAGCTGTTTTCCATGACAAATATTGCAAATCTGATGAGGCAGCTGGCTCAAAGGGAGGCAAGGTCAGTTTTTCCAGAATGAAATTGAGATCCCAAGCAGGTATTGGTTGTTTCCTTGGGGGTCTAAGATTCTTGGCCCCTCTGAGGAACTGTCTTAAGAGAGGGTGAGAGAATAAGGGTGGATCAGTGTTGTATTCTGCAGAAATGGCTGAGGCATGGATTTTGATGGAGGAGAATGAAAGTCCACTGCTTAGCAGCTCAGCTAGATACTGTAGTATTTGAGGTAAATTTAGTTTTCCAGGTTCCTGGCCCTTTTTCTCATTCCAGACACAAAACCGTATCCATTTTGCAGAGTAAGCTTTTCTAGTTGACGGCCTTCTGGCCTCCAAAATGACATCCTGCACCTCCTTGGAGAGTAGGGTCTGTTGTGATGCTAGGGAATCTTCCATGCGGCTAGATTGAGTGTTTATAGCTGGTTGTGAAGAGTTTTGAAGCTGTGCTGAATCAGAAGAAGAGGCATTAGAGGCAGGGTCCATGGTGGGGAGTGCGTCAGGCTCCTCAGGAGTGGGTACCAGTGTTGTCTTGGCCAGTCTGGAGCAATGAGAATCATCTTTGGTCTGTCTGCTCTGGTTTTCAATAGAACTTTGGGCAGCAGAGGAAGAGGTGGGAAGGCATAAACTGTCATTGATGTCCAACTGAAAGAGAGAGTGTCCACTCTCCAGGCCTTTGGATGGAAAATCCTTGAGCAGAATTTTGTCAATTGGTGATTTTTGTGGGAGGCAAAGAGATCTATGTCTGGCCTTCCCCATGCTTGGATTATCTCTGTAAAAACTTTTGGATGCAACTTCCATTCGTATGGATCTGTCATATTTCTGCTTAGGTTGTCTGCCAGCGTGTTTTCCTTGCCTGGCAAGTACTGTGCTTGTAGTTCGATTTGTAAGTCCATGGCCATGTTCCAAAGTGACATGGCCAGTCTGCATAGGGGGTATAAATGTGTTCCTCCCTGTTTGTTTATGTACCACATTACTGTGGTGTTGTCCGTTCTTATCAATAGTTGACCTGGTTGCAGAAGGTCTTTGAAAGCTATAATAGCATTTATTACTGCTAGCATTTCCTTTTGATTGATGTGAAGGTGCTTTTCTTTTTGGGACCATTTGCCCTGAATGCACCGATCTGTCATGTGCGCCCCCCAAGCGTAGTCCGAGGCGTCTGTTGTGATGACTTGATTTGCTTGAGGCTTGCTGAATGGAAGACCTGTGTTTGTTTGGCATGCTTGAGCCCACCACCGAAATTCCTTTTGTAGACATGGAATTAGTGATATTATTGTTTCCAAACTGTGGCTGTGTTGAGACCATAGGTTTTTCAGGTATCAGTGATGTTTCCTCATATGCAGCTTTGCACATGGGATTAGTAAGATGCAAGATGCCATGAATCCCAGAGCCTGCAGGATTTTCCTTGCAGTCAGCCTGGTGCAATTTGCTAGTGCTCTGAAGTATTGAGTTAGTTGCCCCTGCTTCTCTGGCGTGAGATAGGCCATCTGGGTGTTTGTGTCCAAGTTGGCACCCAGGAAAATTATCTTCCGAGAGGGTATTAGCCTTGATTTCTTTTTGCTGACTGTGTATCCCAGAGAGTTCAACAACATTATTACATAAGCCAGATGTTTCAGAAGAATGTGCTTGCTGTCCACTTGGATCAGGCAGTCGTCCAAATAGGGGTATATTTGTATCCCTTGAAGTCTGCAGTAGGCAATTACTGATGCCAGGCATTTTGTGAATACTCTGGGCGCAGTAGATAAGCCAAAGGGCAATGCAGAGAATTGATAATGGGTTGAACCTGCAAGAAATCTGAGGTATCTTCTGCAATTTTGTCTGATTGGGACATGCAGGTATGCTTCCTTGAGGTCCAATGTTACCAGCCAAGACTCCTTGCCCAGCATGGGAAGAAGCTGCTGTAGAGTGAGCATCTTGAATTTTGGTACGAGTAGAAATGTGTTTAGGATGGATAGGTCCAAAATAGGTCTCCAATCTTTTCCCTTCCTTGGTACCAGGAATAGTCTGGAATAAAAACCTTGACCTTGTTCGTGCGTAGGTACCTCTTGAATAGCTTTAATGTCTGTGAGATCTGTAATTTGCCTTTGTGCCTCTGCCCTTTGATTGTGTGGCAGGTTTGGCATGCCTCTCATTTTTGGAAGGGTGTGAAAATGGAATCTGTAGCCTCTGTTTATAATGTCCAGGATCCATTTGTCTTTTGTGACAATATGCCAATTTTTTGAAAATAATGCCAGTTTTCCTCCTAAGGGGGCTGCCATTTGAGTCTTGCTTGGCATGCAAAGGGGAAAGTCATTGGGCTTGCTTTCTGAATGATTGCGAGTTATCCTCACCACCTCTTTGTGTAGGAGCTTGCCATTGTCTGCCTCTAAACGATCCTTGGGATTGTCCTCTGCCCCTCGGGCACCTGTATCTACCTCTTTGGGGTCTATCCGTGGCTGGAAAGGACCAATTTCTGGAAGGCCAATTTCTACTGAAACGTGGGGGTTGTACCTGTAGGAAATCTTTCACAGTTTGCATTGATTTAGCCTTTTCCTCCATTTTCCTTAATACCTCCTCAGCATTAGCACCAAATAATACATCCTTTTGTAGAGGGGCATCTAGTAATTTAGCTTTGACATGATCAGGCAAGGTTTGCTCCTTGAGCCAGGCATGTCTACGTATGACTGATCCTGTAACAGCAGCTCTACATGAGGCCTCTAGAGCATCAAAACCACATTGTAAGGTATGCTTACCCACTTGTTCTGCACTATGCATCAAATCCTGCAACTCCTTCAAGTCTGGTTGTTCAGGTTGTGACATTTTACTTTTCAATTGTGATAACAAAACTGTTGGTATTTTAGCATATGGAACTGACAGTTTAAGGCCCTCATGGTTAAGGTAGCCGAGGTATATACCTTTTTCCCCACCTTTCTAAGGATCTGGAATCTCTCTCGGAAGGTAATGGATTTTTAGCAGTGGAGGCCTTAATTCCCTTGGGGCCCTGTGAGATGGTTTCTGGGTCAGCAGCATGGCTTTTGTATAGAAATTGGTGTGAGTCAGGAACCCTGTAGTACCTGTCAGGCTTGACTGGGGCTGGAGGCAGAGAATCGGGTTAAGGCAGGCCTCCGAGTAAACGTCATCTAGGATGTCCAAGACAGGAGGTATAGCCAGAGGCCTGTGCTGAGGTAGCAAGAGAAATTCCCTAAGCCTTTTCTTGGAATCTGAATAATCTTGGCCTTCCCAGTGAAAGTGTTCCCTTAAGGTATGCAAAGTTTCCCCAAATGAGTAATCCTCTGGGGGGATACAGAAGGAATGGACTCCTCTGCATCAGAGTCTTCAAAAGAGGAGTAAGAATGTTCCTGATCATCAGAGTGCTCTGAAATAATGGAGCCCTGATCAGAGGAGGGGGATTCTTCCTCCACTCTGGGCCTTTTGTCCGTGGGGTTGAGAACCCCTGATAAGAGTAATTAAATCCTCAGCCATTTTAAGCATCTGTTTTTTAGGCATGGGGCCTGGAGATGGGCCCTGTGTAGCTTGTCTCTTAGAATGCATGGCTGCTTTAGACTTAGTGAAAGCCTTGATGGAAAAAGAAGAGGAAGGTCTGAAAACACCTTGAGTGGAGGTAGACCTGTCCACATTTTGAGGTTCAACGCCAGTGGCTTCGGTATCTGTAGTCGGGGTGTGGGCCGAGGAGCCTGCGACCTCGGGCACAGGAGACACCGCCAATTAAGTGTCGTCGGTAGTCAGGGGCTGCGTAGGCGCCTCGCTGAGAACCGGACCACGTGTAGTCGGCTTTGGCGTGGTGTCGGTAGAGGCCGCGGACCTCGTGTGTCGGTCCTTATCTTTGCATTTTTTTAGACAAAACTGGAGTCGGAGTATCCGACGACATAATATAGTTAAATGTTTTTCCAAATGCTGGGCGAACTCCGCCCGACGCTTAATGGTGCGTTTGTTGAATGTAGCACAAAAGCGACATACCGAGACATCGTGGTCTGGGCCTAAACAAGGTATACAGAGGGAATGGAAATCCTTATGCGGTATTTCCTTCCCACATGAAATACAATTATTAACTTTGTCTGACATCGGTCTGAGGCAAGAAAAGTTTCCCCAACGGGATACTTAGCTTTCAAGGAGACTTCGGTTTCAAAATTTTCGTAATTTCAGGAGCTGGCCGACCAGCACTTGCAAACTGCTTCTGCTTCGGGAACCGCGCGGCAAGAAAGACTGAAGAAAATGGCGTCAGCTGGTTCCTTTATACCCCTGTCGCACTGACGTCAGGGAGGAAGCGACGACAACCGACGCCGGACCTAGACTTTGGAATTCGGCCGACCGAGGACCCACCTGACGGCAGGAGAACCCATCTGTTATGACTGCAGCTGTATGTATGATGAACATCCACGAAAGGACTCGCGGTCTCCTGTATTGCGGGGGCCTCCACCGCCTCTAGGGTGACGCCTTCCATTAAAATTCTCCCCTCCTCTGCCCCTGGAGGGGGGGTCACTTTGATGGGCAGGGAAAGACTTTTGAGACTTTCTGAACCACATTTTCCCTCCGCTCTGAGCCTTGGGATAAGGTCTAGTGGGAAGCGAAAAATGGGCCCCAACAGCAGACAAAGTCTTACCCTCCTGCTCACATCTAGTGAGGGTGTCTTTAACTTTGGGTCCAAAAAGGGAGGACCCGTCGAATGGGGCGTCCGTGAAAGAAGACTTGAAAGCCTCCGCAAAATGACACAAGCGCATCCAAGCTTGCCTCCTAAGGGCTACGCCCGAACTCGCTGCTCTACCAGCCCCCTTGGCTGCATAAGATATGAGCCTCATGGACGAGTTGACGATGGAAGAAAGGGTAGACAGCTGGGCGTTAACAGACTGGGCCAACGCCTCAGGCAAGTTACCCAACAGGGTATCTCCCAACTCCTTTATGAGATCCCTTTGGAGCCACGTAAAATGACACAAGTAATTCAGCGACCGCAATGTAAAGGTAGCTGAAGACAGGGTACGCTTCCCATACCTATCCATACTCCTAGGCTCCTTATTAGGAGGATGGATGGAAGTAGAAGCCTCTGCCACGTCCTGCTGGGTGGCAGACGCCACCACCATAGCATCCACAGGTACTCCCTTGGTCAAAAATTCTTTTCCAGGAGGCGCAGATAAAAATTTATTGGGGCGGCTAGGAACTGGCTCCACAGAGTCAGGGTGTTCCCACACCCTTCGACAAATAAGATCCAATAATTCATCGAAGGGTGGAGACACCCAGGAGGCGGAAGGCTGGGCTCCAAAGGCCTTGAGGAAGGCCAACTCCTCCTCAGAAGGGTTTTTGGATGGCCAGTCGCCCCGCTATCTCAAGATCTCCAGGATATCAGAGAACGAGACATCATCCGAGGATGACTTCGGGGACCCTTCTGCATCATCGAGGTCAGTGTCCGAGGTGAGAGACTCATCTGGGGAGTCTACGTTCTTCCTCTTACACAACTTCTTCCTGGGAGGCTCTTCAGGCACAGACTCTGAAGGGCCCTCAGAAAGTAGGGGACCACACATGGAGGTATCCTCAGGCCTAGGATCCCCGCTGTCCAGAGATAGGGGGGCACCAGAAGCTGTAATCGCAGAGTCTAGGGAAGGAGTTGCTGATTCGGGTGAAGTCACTATGGACTTGGCCAGCATGCTCCTCATAGCCTCGAAGGCAGGTCCACCAGAATCGGACGAAAAACCCACCTCTGAGACCATGACCGGAGTCGGGGTACCCCTAGCCGAAGCACCAAGGGGGAGACTTGGAGCCGCAGTCTGAAGCCCCGATGTATCCCCCTCGGGTTCGACTGAGGACACCCGAGTACCGAAACCTGTAGAAGGAATGGAAAAGGTTGGAGCCGATGTCGGATCCGAAAGACTCGCAGGAGGTTTCGGAGCCGACCCAGGGACTTCACTCGATTTGGCAGACTCCGGCTCTGACGACACCTGGCAGAGAAAGCATGACACACACGGCAGGATTCCTGCAAGTGTATGGCACCGAGACAATATACACAGATGACGTGGCCATCAGTCAGCGACATCTTGTACGCACATTTGGCGCATTTTTTAAAGCCAGATGGCTTATGTTCTTTAGGTTCCTTGCCCGACATAAGGAACACAATCCACAAACAACAACAATACTTCAAATTTACCCAATAAGCACAAGCACACTCAGCAACACAAGGTGGGGAGGGAGGAAAGGGCTCTAATTTAAACGCCCATAACAGTAACAACACAAGATAGGGCAAAGGCCCTCTAACTAAAACGGGCCTAGCCCGCCAAACAGAAGGATTACCACAACAAACACAATCAGTCACAACAATGGATAAAACAGACAACGTAGCTATTAGAATAGCTTTTTTGGTATAACAACTCGAAGCTATAGTTCAAAAAACAAGAGAGAGGGTACTTAGCCACAGCCAAGTCGAGACCACGTCGTTACTCCAGGAGCGGCAAACGAGATCTGGGGGTTTGGGCGTGATCCATCCTGGGATACAGGGTTAGCCCAGCCAGTGAGAGACTTCGTGCTAGTTATAGTGGCCGAGTCGGAGCCGACTCTCGGCTCCGAACCTGTCAATAATGAATGTAGGCGAGGTAGGATCACATTACATCAATACTTTAAGGCAATGCTATACACCATGCTCTTTTCTGAGGCAGAAGACAAACTGCTCATTGCATACTGCCACTGCACTCTCCCTCCTTAACATCCCCTACTTCTCATACCTTAATCTACTTTCTGCCCTTAACTCACTGTTCTCACTAGCTCTCTCTAATCTTCCTTGACCATTCTTTCTACTGTCTTCTAAAATATGTTAAGTAAACTGCCTCCGAGAAACATTCTGTTGTAATTGTCTTGCCTTCATGCAACTAATCATGATAAAACTGGGTTTTTTAACCACTTACCCCAAAAACTATACTCATCTTAATGACATATTTCTTTTTATACATTTTGAAATAGTTATACTACACTCCTGATTACTGTCACTGTATAACATTGTACTGCTACTTAATACCTTGTAATAATCCTGTAACATTGCTGTTTAATGCTAATTTATAATGAAAATTGTATAATATGTTGGAGCTTTTCTCCCCGGGCCTCCGCTGAAAAAGGGCTCTTCAGCTCAGTTGGACAATCCCGGTAAACAAATGTAACATAAATACAATGTAAAATAAAATAATAAATATAACTCCTAGGTTATCTGCCGACCCCAAGAACATGAAATGTTCTGTAATAACACAAGAATGTTTCCATGACAAACATTAGGATACAGATCTAAACTTTGTGAACTACAGAACAGAACCAAATGGCATAGAGAAGCTGAGCATGCTCTCTCAGTCGAAAGCCATGGTATTCACCAGATCTTAAACATGGGATGCTTAACAATTATTAAGATTAGGTCTTGTACTACTGAAATGGTTTACAAAATAAACTTGGTGGCTTCATCAAGCAACCAAAATAATTGCTAGAGAATTACAAAGCAGTTAAAATAAGAAGTACAAAGTGTTACATATATTGCAGTAAATAAAGCAAACCAAGAATCTTTGCTAGGGCAAAATATCTTTATCCTTACCTGAAGTAGTAACAGTCAGCAAAAAAATAACAGAAATATTTTCTAATACACTTTGCTTCAGTTCCATAATCGGTCTTTTATCTGCTTCATTTTCTTCATCAAAGTTGATGCGTAGATGTACCTTATTACCTTCTAGAAAGCAGAGCTGCTAAAGAAAATAAGGATAAGAAAATAACAGATACATTCTTATGGTATCACCTGATCAACAAAGACAACAGAAGCATTCTTACAGTACTATCTGATCATCTAACAAGATGACACTCCTATTCAGGTCCTAGCTGAGCCCATCTTCTCTACCAATCACCATTTAACAAAGCGTGGATGTTCCATCTTTGCGAGCATTGATAAGATAAAAATTCATGCTGGGATGTAACAGGTTAGCTAGATAGCTTGGCTCCTGAACCCAACAATATGCTCCCATGACACTAGATACGTGTATCTGCAAATCAAGAAACAATAAAGATGACACCAAATTACTAACCATACAAGTATGTACTTTCCCGATATGCAGAAAGTCCGACAGACAACTGGTGGAAGAAACAACTACGCACAGAAGACAGAAGAAAGGTACTCTTGACCAATCAAGGAGGGTATTCTTGACCAATCAAGGACGGTCTTCTCTTAGAGCAACTGATACAGTAAGATTGTTATCTTTTATATCTAACACAGTGGACCCTCCCTGATGGGTATCTGACTGGGTTGAATCCCAAGCACTACTATCAGTATGGAAGGAATGGTAGGGCTGAACAACCACAAAGGTTAGAAAGCAGAGTCCTCAAGTACCTAGACTGGATGGACTTCCAGTGCCATTGTGAAGATAATGCTTAGTGCAACTGTGCAGAAAAAACAAGTAACAACAGCTAAGCTGCACACAACAGAATCATTCTTAAAGTGAGCAACTGGAGACAGGTGAGTCTATAATAAAGTAAACTTTGATTTCCACATTTGCTAGTAGATGGAAAACTGACAGACAGTAACAGACAGTGCATCTGGCAATCTGTTTAGTATATGCATGGTAACTTCCAGCCCTTGTCTCCTTGTGTATTGCTTTAGGTAACACCTGAGCTGTCACATAGTCAAGTTGTCAAAAGCCTTTCCCTCCTGTTCCTCTCACCCACCCCTGCAAAAAAAAGAACTGGATAAACGTGTTCAGGAACAGTTAATAAATAATCTTTGGAAGAAAACAAAAAATCTTCCTAAGCAACAATCCCATCTGTGACATACAGGATATGGTTCTCTATACATATGGCCCTGATGTTTTGCTACACTACTGCTTGCAGATGATGGGCACAAGAAAATAAGGTCTTGCCAAGATGCAAGCTTTAACACTACTGACCTACTGGGCTCAAACAGTGGATGGAGAAAATCATTAGATATGTTGCTGATGTGCTGATGTCCCATAGTGGGGAGGAGTTCTTCAAAGAGCAACAATGTGGCATACCTTTAAGGAACTGCCTGAGCAGTAAGTTCAAGTTTGGAGAGGAGGAGGGTTACTCAAGGACAAAGGTTCAGCCCTCCATCAAAGAAAAAAAAACATCTGAGCAGCTGGTGCTGGACCACAATCTTGCATTCTTCAAGGTCAATATACCATAAGGTCATGATGTGCAGATACACCTGACACATACACCATGAGCATGGAATGCCTGAAGGCCAGATCATACATATATCTAAAGTGAAGACCACCTGTAGGTTAAGTGACAGGGGTGCAGCAACAAGGCATCACCTGCCCCAAGTGAGGACCAGGACATTTACACTTGAGGTATACATCTACTGAGCGAAAGGCTTGCGAACAGTCACAACAACATTTAAGACTACAGCTAGCAAATCCTGTGAAATCAAGGTGTCTACATCGGAATCCAGGCACTGAGGTAAATCTGGCTGTTATCCCAACAGTAGCAGGGAAGCATACCAGTGACTTGGGCCAGCAGCAGTTTTGTTATCACTAGCATTCCAAAAGACTAAAATTGCACCTGCCCCAGCCACAATGAGGTAAAGAGAGCGAGGTTTGGTCTTTTTTTCTTTGCTGAATCTTACTATGAGAGGTAGGGAATGAAAGAAATACAGGAAAATCCCAGGTCACAGAATACACATTACAGCTACTACTACTTCCTACTCCTCCAGTCCTGCTGAATAAGCAGAACAAGGGGAGGACAACATTCTCCCATGTAACAAACAGGCTGCTTGCTGCAATCTCCAACTTCTGGAAGACGCTGTCCAGACAGATTCTGAGACTACAGGAGTGGAGGAGGAGCAGCTCATTCAAATCCCTGGAGATTAGAACACCTGACAGAGTGATGTACCTGTTTATGGACCACTGCCAAGCTAACATCAACTCCCAGCATAAGGGAGTAAAAACTTGTGACCCCTTGATTGTTCACAAACCACATGGAGGAATGATAATCTGAAAGGACGAGGAAAAGCCAAGAAGCAGCACTAATGCCAAGGCCTGTAAGTTCAGGAAGAACTACTCCTATGTAACATTTCTAACATTGCACACTGCTTATAGCCAGAGACATTGTGGTTCACTTTAAGGCAGAAAAGGCATAGCTGATTTAAATCTCATGGTGGAACTTGTTTTCATAGGGCACACTTGTTAGTTAATTTTTCAAAGGACGTCATGGACATCAGAAAAAACTTCAAGTAAATCCAATTCAAAATTAAAAAAAAAAACAGATACCAAACAATGCAACCTTAATAATACATGGATCTGAAAAAGACTCCAAAAGGATATTATTGTGTAAGTCACCCTGAAAGGGCCGAATGACAACTGATCAGTGACAGACAGGGAAGGGCTCCTGACTGTGACCAAGGCAAAAGAGGTTTGATAAGCAGCCTCAGCACTAAAGGAGCCAATGTAGGAGAAAGGAAGGGTGAAGAGGCATGATCCACTCACTTCTCCAGGCAGTAGCGAGGGATGCATGCACTCAGGGACACACAGGGTGGTACAATTTCCCTAGTAGAGACCGTGGAAACCACCACTTGTACATGGGGGGCAAGGCTACTTGACAGGAAACACCCTCTCTTCAAGTGAGAGTACACCCTTCACTGTCAGCCCACTGCACATACCCTTCCCAGTGCTTTGCCAGATGCATGAGGGAATGCAGCAACATCCAAAAATTTCTAATCACGATCAATGGCTATCTGAATGGTGTCCCATCTCAGACAGCCCTCAACAAGGTGATGGGGAATGAATGGAACAACTTGGCTAAGAGGGAGAGGGGAGTGACAGATGGGGAGGGGCAAAAATGAGGGAGGGGGGAGAGAACTGAAGACAGTGTGTGCAGCCTCCACCCCCCTTAGCTGTACATTACTCAACCAGCTGCACACTAGGGAATGTCCACAAGCTCTGGAAGTCCATCCAGAAGGCGGAAGTCCACTTGAAGCTAATTCCCACAGATAAGGAATTATATTGCATCTATGACTTCTACAGTTCACATATTTGGGTTAGTCCTAGGGGGAGCACCCAATCATACTGAAAGCCAAAATACAGTTTCCTACAAAAATGGGCTTAAAGTTGTTAGAACTATAAGCAGAGGTGACAGCCACCATGTAAGGCATCTTTAAAAAGATAACTTCACAGCTACAAAAATGTTAAGCTTGAACAGGGGATAAGAATTACTAAATTCAAATTCAAATGAGAACGTCTTTTCAAAGGATGACATAGATGCAAAACCCCACCCTAAATAACATACGACCAAGAGGTGGCAACTATAATATCTTTGAGGGCAGAACCAATAAAGAAATGCACTTTCGTGGTGGTGCTGCGGTAGCGTTGTTGCCTCACAATAAGACGCTGACCGGTTCGACTCTCAGCTAGAGTATCGTCTGTGTGGAGACATGCGTGAATGGGCGTACCTTCGTTGATGGTTGTGCGTTAGGGCTGGCAACTCAGCACGTAAAAATCAACTGCCAATCATTAGCGGACCAGTGTTCCGCTGTGGCGACCCCTAACCGGGAAAAGCCGAAAAACACAACAACAAGAAACAACAACGTTCGTTTAAAAATATATATTTTTGTCATCTGGCTATTCCACTATCAGCAAGCTTGTACACTTGGGAGGGTGAGGTCATTATCTACAACTGGGTATTCTGACTTACTCCTTAGACTGAGGCTGGAACAAATACTGAAGGCTTGCCCTGGCTGTGGCACTATCAGCCCTTCCATCCTCCCCAAAGCATATTTTATGAAACTGAGCAGGGATATTTTTTCTAGCGCTAACATTCCTCCCTTCCTCCTTCAGTGTAGTGGCATGGGTATGTCTGGCTGAGTGGCCTATGAGGGGTGGCTTGAGCACATGTCCTACCTTGGGAACATAGAATAGCCATGACTTCTTTCTACTTCTTCCAAACTCCCCAGCTCGTGCATTACTCTCTCTGAGCACCAGACTCCACAAGAACTCGATGAAGGGTTAAGCGTGAGCCTTCCTGCCCTCCAGAACAGGCAAGCCCACCTTCCCTACTTTGCTGTCAAGTTCCTGATTCACTAATTAGACTCGGGTCACCAGAGGTGTAGTCAGGGCTTCATCCCTCTATGCTGTGAGCATAGTAGAAGACATATACTTTGACTAAGGAAAATGTGACAGACTTGCTAACAAGTTGAGCTGCAGGAAGTTGTATGCTCCACTGCACACATACCAGGTAATTAAATTTTGAATAAACACCTAAAGAAGGGCAGACCACATCTACAGTCTGTGCAAATTTTATTGGCAATTTAAACACTACAGATATTTCCTTGACTTCTCACTGTGACTTCTCCAGTGAACAGAAAGGTCTTTAACTCATTCATTCCAATGGAGCTCAGGAAGTTTGCACTGTAATTTCCAAAAGGCAAGCCTAAGCCTTTTGACAGAATCAAATTAAATCCTCATATAGGGTCATAGGTGTTTACTAGGTTAACGAGCACAAGGGCCGTTTTAAGCCTAGCTATGCATCCCAAATCTCTGACAAGTTCTGATACCCTTGATAAGTGTAAGCATGGGCCTGGAAGATCAACCATTTACAGGTTATCTGTTTGCATCAGAGACATAGATGCCAAACCAGGGATGAACTTCTGGTTTCCCATCCAATTGTCCAAGTTGTAATTGAATTGGATTAGGGAGGAACTCTGCTTCACATGGATGGGCAGCCTGTCCCATAGGAAGGGTGGTCTCTGGGATGCATACCTATCTCTCCAGCAGGTCCTATTTATATCACAGGCAAGGTTTAAGTCTTTAGAATGGATACTTCTGGTATTGTCTGTTTTGTGGATATGCAGGAGGTCCATCAGAGTGGGGTCTTACAATGCCCTGTATGCCAGACATAGATCTCCCCTCAAAAGCCTGTAGGAGACAGAATACAGGGATAGGGCCTTGAGGTGGTCTACATAGGACATATTACTTATGCCCTATATTCTTTTAGTGAGAAACCTCTGTGGACGTTCCAGTTGTTGGATATACCTGGTTAGGTACATACCAAAGGGGCATTGTACTCAATGTCAGGTATGATGAATGCCAAATATAGTGAAACAATGACTTCCTTGGACTCAGCTGCCATACCTTTGTTTATAAGTTGCGCAACATAGAATGATTTCCTCACCACTGTGGAAACGTGATGATCAAAGGCTAGATTACTATGTGTGTCCCTAAGTCCCAGACTACAGGGTCATCTCTAAGGGGTGTGTTGTCAATATAACAGTTACCAGTGATGGATGACTTCTCAAAGGATACTATTATGCATTTAGTTTTAGTCCGTGACTCTGACACCAGCTGTATGTCTGTGTCAGCCCCTCCTAGAGAACATTTGTGACAGTGTGAGATTCAATGACCACTCTTAATTTGCAATCATTTGCAAAATTAGTCAGCCAGAGACCACGGATTTTGGCCTGGACTTAGAAAAAGTAAATGCCAAAAAGGAGTGGTCCAAGGACTGATTCCTGAGGGACTCCACTTGTGGCTGGCTTCTTTGTAGAGGTGGACTCCCAAATTTCAACTTCCTGGGTCCTGTCTGTGAACCACTTGGCTATCCACCAGGTGACATAGGGGTTTGTACCTAACCTCCTGAGTTTGTCAACAATGCCCGAGTGGTGTATTGCGCCTGGTCAAGGTAGGCAGTGTGAACGATTTTGCCCTCATCCATTGCTTTGGTGATCTTCTCAAAGAAGTCCACCAGGTTAAGTAGGCATGATCTGCCCTTGACAAAACCAAACTGGGTTGGGTCCAGTGTCTGGAGGTTTACTACATCTCTAGTGATCATCTCCACGATAATTCTTTCCATGGCTTTACATACAAGACTAGTGAGACTTATGGGTCTGTAGTTTCCAGGGTCTGTAGATGGCCCACCTTTGTGAAGAGGGATGACTGTTGTCTTTCTCCATTCATGAGGCATGAAGCCTGTTTGGAGTGTACAGTTAAATTGTAACTCCAGAGGCCCTGATAAGTCATGTATCATGCTATTTAGACAGCATCCTGGGATATTGCCTAGGTCCATTGATGCAGTGTTTTTGGTCTTAGAGACAGCATTAAGGACCTGTTCCCTAGTGATAGTAGGGGGAGTTATATTTGATGACATTTCCTGAGGGAAGGTTGAAGGGGAGAGAGAAGTAAAGTTGGAGCTGAATTTATCAGCCAGGAGGTTTGCTATATGTTCTGGCTCAGTATAGGTGGCTCCATTTACAATGAGCTCTGCACTCAATTGTGTACTGCCTTTGAGGCTGCAGACATGGCTAAAGAATGCTTTGTGGTTGTCCTTGGCCTGGGAGGCCAAACTCACATTTCAAATAAATATTCATATCTCTGGAACCATAGTAGTTATAAAAGAAGTATACATGGCAAACTCTTCAGCATAAACTATTTTTATAGTGGTAGTATTATTTAGGTTCTAGGTCTTAAACTGAATTTTATAAGTCACAGTAAACACAGTAACTATTACATTTGTAATATTTATTTATTTCATTTGGCATTTGTTTACCAGGATAGTCCATCTGGGTTACATACCCAGTTTTCAGCTGAGACCCAGGGAGAAAAGCTCCACATTTATAACCTGATTACACATTTATACAAATTGTTACTTATATGAGACAGCACAAATGGAAGTTTGTATTGTACTACTAGATGTATTACTCAACTGCTACATCATATTACCTTCTTTTTTAACTTCCTTTTATCTACACTTATACTTTACTTTTTAGCTTTTAATCTTTTGAACATTAAATTGTAATTTCATTAGTAATTGTACTAAGCCTAGTTAGATATTTTCATTTTTTTCTATCATACTTTATAAATGTGTGACCACATAAATAAAATTTTCTTTTTTTTTTTGCAATTTAAATATGTACTGCTGTATATGTGAACTTCATCTGAACTGATTGGAGCTTATCTCCCCGGGCCTCTACTGAAAATGGACATATATCCAGCTAGACTAGCCCGGTCAACAAATGTAAAATAAAAATAAATAAATAAATAAATAAATTGTAAACAAGCACTTATGGCTACTTCTACTTACACACACAGTTGGAAACAGCTTCCTTGAAGAGAGAGTACTTGCTAGATTGCACTTGATTATCACAATACAAATTGGAGTCTGTCAATCAAATGTTTAGGCTTTGGTAAATACTGGCATAATGCCAGGGAAAAAGGTACCACAGTTGTTAGTTGTTGGCTTGACTTTTATAATATTATTTATAATATCATAGACTTAGTGCTTATAGCATAGCATTACTACTGTCATAGGCAAGCAGGGGGTTCTCATGCTTTCCTGAATTTTTTTGCACGTATTATTTGCCAGATGTATTGTTTTACATCTTTTTTGCACATTTTTACAATACTTTTTGTTTTTTCATATGACTGACTTTTATATGTGTTTTATCTATACACAGGGTTATATATTTACTTATTCATATAAAGCATTAGAAGTGGCCGTTTTTTATAGCATTTTAACATTAATTTTACTATGAAGTGGTATAATTACAATAGCTACAATGATCTTTAAGCTTTTATAATAAAGTAATAATTTAGTTGTTGGAAATTATCATAACATGACATGTACTGAATGAATGTCAGGAACCTTATTTTGTTGTATTACATTTGCAATGTTTTCTGCTATTTAAAAAAGCATCTTTAAGGTTGTTTACTGATTTTAATGGAATATTTGGTCATGGTACCTTTATGATCTAGTGACTCCAGTGGGGACTAGTGGGTCATGTGATGAGGAAAAGTTTTAAAGTTGATGCATGCAGTTAGATCGGAAGATGTTTGGCAATGTTTAAGTGAAAGCACTTCTAAGGAAAGCTGCAATAGTGGTGCATTCTGACCTGCCCTTGCAATATCTTACCATAATGATCTTAAGAAGTAAATGGAATCAGACAACCATTTGGATAAGGTCCGTTTACATACAGTTCTGTCTTGGTTCCGTGGCATGTTGTTGTGTCTTTCGGCTTTTCCCGGTTAGGGGTCGCCACAGCGGAACTCCGGTCCGCTAATGATTGGCAGTTGATTTTTATGTGCCAAGTTACCAGCCCTGACGCACAACCATCAACGAAGGTACGCCCATTTACATATGTCTCCACGCAGAAGATGCTCTGGCTGAGAATCAAACCGGACAGCGTCTTACTGTGAGGCGACATAAACAGGACAAAAAGCTGGTCACATTTTTTTCGTTCCTCTTGACCTTTCAGTACAGTACCTCAAATGCCTGTGCACATCCAAAAGGTAGACATACACATTACTCTTGGACTGTGTTCTGGGATAAAACACAGGTAACTGAACTGTATGGCTTAATACTAGTTCTTACACCATTTTAGTAATGAAGGAGGGACTAATTCAAGAGCCAGAAGGCACACTAATGCCTGTAGCTCTGAAATTCTCCCTTATCATACGATGGCCACCAAGAATTACATTTTTCTAGGAAAGGAGTACTGTTGCTCTATCTGGCCAAATATCTGTCACTAACTTCAAATTTTAAGGGGGGAGGACTGGTCTCCTCGATAGTTTTACATTGAAAACTGCTTGACTGAGGTCATGTAAGTCACAGGAATGTCAACATGTAGTTAAGCTGCAATAACCAACAAATAAGCATTTAAAAAGGCACATAGGCTATTGCTGATGAAGTCTGCTTAATATTCTTAAACATACTGTACAAGAATAGCTAGTTCTAAGTGATGATATAAACACCATATAGAAAAACACCCCTATGAATTCCTAGTGCTGAATTTTCTTGCCTCCTGCAGAATACAAACTGCTTCTATGGAAAACTGGTCCCACTTGGGAATTAATTTTCTTATCATCTAAGCTGCTGGTCTGAGACTAAGTATTAGGTATACCACTGTTTTCCTATGCTGTGTCAAAAAGATGTATACCACTGCCTTCCTATGCTGTGTTAAAAAGATGTAAAGATTCCTCTGTGCTCATCTGTATTACCTGGGGAGCCTTTTGCTGTATTTGCCAAACAGGACTTATTAGGATATGTCTTGTTCTTTCTTCTCTTGCTTTTAGAAGCATATTTAGAAGTAGGAGGAGTGGAAAGGCATAAAGCAGCCTCCTAACTCCATAAGAATGAAAAGGTATTCACTGCTCACATTCCCTTGCACATATAAATACCACAAGCAAAACTATTTGAGGTTGTAGCTGCCCTGGGGGCAAATACGTCATATCTGGGATTTCATAGTTTTTTATTCCAGTTTCCACTCATGTAAGTCAGAGGGGAGACCTATTCAACTTCTCTGTCAGGAACTTGTGGTCAAAGGGATGCAGAAGGCCTGTGCTTAAGAGTTCCTTGCCCAAGACCAAAAGAAAAGCTATCATGGCTCATGTGTATAACTGACATAAAACAAATAGAATGTATGTTAACTTAATGCTGCTGCTGTTCATGCAGCACAGGCACATAGGGTTGCCACCTGTCCCACTTTGCGAGGGACAGTCCCCTCTTTGGGCAGTTGTGTCCTGCAAAAAAAAAATAGCAAAAATGACAAATGTCCTGAGATTTTAGGGCAATATTATTTCCTATATTTTATGTAATGGTTGCATAAAACAGTTATTCTGTATCTGAAACACCTAAATGTTATAAGAAACAGAATAAGGAACTAAAATGCTACAAGACTAAGCTTTTATTTAAGCAAAAAGGTGAAGTTCTGTCCTTTGTACTGGCTGTGGGTATGTTTTGCCCTGCAAAATCTGACGTTTGTACCAAAAATGTCCCACTTTGGGAATTTGAAAAGGTGGCAACCCTACAGGCACATGTACTGCAATAAGCAAGCAGCTAAAATTTTTCTCTACCCATTTTCTAATGTTAAAATTATAATATGCACACTCCCACTACAGTTATATCTTTCAGCAAAAGCAAATTTGAAATTCAAGAAAATGCAACTTTTCATACCTGAAGGTGCGCTGAGGTTTCAAGAGGGGAAATGGTCTCAAAGTCGATCTCTAAGTGGCTGCTGCTGCTAACATCCTATGTTAAAATATACAAAAATATGTAGAGAAGACAACATCATTATTCTGACTTCAGAACAGGCACTTTAACTGATAATATTATTGGGTGTAAGAATTTAAATATCAAGAAAGCAAAGGTGCAGCCTATAGACATCACCACACAAGAAAGGTACAATGCTACATATCAATACTGCCAAGTAACCACAAAGAGCCAATGCTATCACAAACGTTAACAAGATAAATTTGAATCAGTCTATTAAGCTCATCACCCAGAACACTGCTGTGTCCAAAGTTTAACACCTATGCCATTTGCATTATCCCACTAACAATTCCTAAACCACTGATGTTGTCTAGTTTTTATGCAAAGCAAATACGTAACCGATAATTCAACACTGCTGCTGTTCTTTATGTAACATACTTCTCTTTAGCTACTTACTTTCCAATCCGGTAAGCTCACTGTAATGCTCTTAGGCAATGGCATCTCAGTACTAATGAAAACTTACTGCCAGGGTTACATACTCTGCTTTTGTATTTCCTGTGAGATACTACATTCTTAAAGCAGACTATTTTCAATGATTGCTAACAATCTGAACTCAGAACAGCTGTTCTACTACACTCTTTAATTCTGGCTTCACTTGAACAAGAGCGGCAACAATTTTAACTTATAGAAGCAGATTCAGATTTCAGCACATTTACTGTTGTGACTAGCTCTCATGAGAACAACAAATCTCTATCCTGCATTTCCTTGTCTTCTGCACATTCAGAGTTTAATAACATTTTCTGTTTAAGCAATGCCATGACATGTTGCTGACATTTGAGCAAATGAAACTGACAGTTTAAGGCCCTTATAGCCAAGGTAGCAGATGTGTAAACAAGAAGTTATGTACTCACCATAACGTTCGATGTATGTAGTCCATCTTGCCTCACATTCTTACCCATGGGTTCGGAGCCGAATATCGGCTCAGACTCGGCCTATTTACTAGCTCAAAAGTCTCTGATTGGCTGGGCTAAGAGGGTATCCCATAGTACACTGCTTCGCATCCCCAGATCTAGTTTGCTGCAAACAACTCAGTTATTGCATACATAACACACAACCATACAAACAAAATATCCAAACAAATGAATCAAAGGGACTTTGCATGATAAAATTTTACCTCCAAATCCTCCAGGCAGGGGGAAAGGCGGGGGGGGGGGGGCTAAGTAAGAATGTGAGGCGAGATGGACTACATACATCAAACGTTATGGTGAGTACATAACTTCTTGATGTTATGTAGTCCTATCTCGCCTACATTCTTACCCATGGGACAGCGTCCCTAGCACCTACAACCCGGGTGGCTCATAGGAAAATACTCCTGAGAACTGTGGAGCCAAATGAAGATCTGCCCCTGGAAACCACGTCCAATTTGTAATGAGAGACAAAAGTGTGAGGAGAAGCCCAAGTGGCCGCAGCACATAAATAATCCATCGACAATCTAGCTTGATAGGCTGTGGATGTGGAAACAGCTCTTGTGGAGTGGGCTTTAGGTGGAAAGGGCAAAGATTTACCTGCTGTGTGATAGATGAAGGAAATACAGCTGGCTGTCCATCTAGAGTGTGTGACCTTGGATACCGGAGAACCAAGCCGGTTTTCGGAAAAGGAGACAAAGAGTTGGTCAGATTTCCGAATCTCTTTTGTCCGATGGAGATAGAAGCGTAACTGTCTATGTACATCTGGTTGGTGAAATCTGAATTCTGCCTTGTTGGAAAAATTGGGGAAGAAAACTGGCAGCTCAATAGACTGATTTATATTAGACAGGGAAACCACTTTGGGAAGAAATGACGGGTTTGGTCTAAGGGAGACTCTATCTTTATGGAAGATCAAATATGGGGGTTTGATGGAAAGGGCTTGGATTTCGGAGACTCGCCTCACTGAAGTAATAGCTATTAAAAAGGCTGTTTTCCATGTTAGAAACTTTAACTCGCAGGTAGCTGCAGGCTCGAAGGGAGGAAGAGTGAGGGCTTGAAGAACAAAATTGAAGTCCCAGGGCATAACAGGTTGTGATATTGGGAGACGAAGCAATAGGGTACCTTTAAGGAATGCTTTACATAGTCTGTGTGCCATAAGGCTAGGTTCATTGGCCACGTGGAAGTTTGATATAGCCGCGAGCTGAACTTTGATGGTGGCTGAAGCGGACCCCTGATAGAACAATATAGACAAAAATTCCAAAACAGAATCAATTGGAGCCGTGTAGGGATCAATGCCTCTGGAATGAGCCCAAATAGAGAATATTTTCCATTTGCTAATGTAGATTTTTCTAGTGGATGGTTTATGAGAGGACGACAAAATATGGACTACATCTGGCGAAAAATTATGCCATCTGAGTAAGGATGGAAGTGGAGTAGCCAGGCTGTCATCCGGCGTGTCCTCAAAGAGGGGTGGAACTGTCCCGACATGTGTGTCGGGAAGTCTGGAAGGGGTTCCAGAATCCAAGGAGTATCCACAAGGTAGGGTTGAAGGAAGGGGAACCATACTTGACGAGGCCAGTGTGGGGCAATCAGAATCATCCTGTTTCTCAAGGACTGCGCTTTCCGAATCACCCTTGAGAGAAGGGGAAACGGAAGGAAAGCAGACCGGAGGGCCAATTGTGAGCTAGAGCGTCCCTGGGCGATTCCCCCGGTGGGGGGATCAGCGAGAAGTAGTTGCTGCATTTCGCATTGAGGGGGCTGGCAAAAAGGTCGCAGCAAGGTTGACCCCATCTGTTGAAGATTCGCTCTGCCACCAGGTGATTCAGGGACCACTCGTAGGGCATAAGAATCGCCCTGCTTAGCTTGTCTGCTATCACATTGGTTTTTCCCGGGATGTGCGTTGCCACTAGACACCGTTGAGAAGCTATTGCCCCATGCCACACGCGCATGGCCTCCCTGCATAGTGGATAAGATCGGGTTCCTCCTTGCTTGTTGAGATACCACACTACTGACATGTTGTCTAAGTGTATCACAATAGTCTCTACAGAGAGGAGTTCTTGAAGTGCCTGCAACGCAAGAAGCACTGCTCTCATCTCCAGGACATTTATGTGCAAATATATCTCTTGCTACTGCCACGTGCCTTGGACCATCCTGCCGAGATAATGCCCCCCCCCCAATCTGGGAGGCGTCCGTAGTTACTGTGGCCACGGGGACAGGTGGAACAAAGGGTATTCCTACGTTCAAGTTGTTGGTGCACAGCCACCAACGGAGGTCCTGCCTGCATTTGTCTGTCATTAGGATTGGGTGGGATAGCGGAAGTCTTTAGAGAGACCATTGGACAAAGAGAAGCCATTGAAGACTTCTCATATGTAATCTCGCTAATGGGACCAACATGATAGTAGCTGCCATGGTCCCTAGGAGTTGAAAAATCAGTCTTGCCTTCGCATGTCTCAGAGGCATCAGTGTGAGAATTTGTTGTTGTAACCCTGTGATCCTTTCTGATGGTAGGAACGCTCGCATTTGAATGATGTCCAGCTCTGCTCCTATAAGGGTGACACGCTGTAAAGGCAACAAGGCAGATCTTTTCCAGTTTATCGTAATGCCCAATTGGTGACATAGACTGATAGTAGTGTCCCTGGTCTGAATCAGTAGATGCCTGGTGGGGGCGGTGAAGAGCCAGTCGTCCAGGTATGGAAACACCTGGAATCCTTGACGTCTCAAGTGAGCTGTCACCACTGCCATACACTTGAACACCCTGGGGGCTGTGGTGAGACCAAAGGGCAGGGCTCGAAACTGGAAATGTCTGGCTCCCAGCCGGAAGCATAGATGACACCTGGATGCCCTGTCCATTTTGATATGGTAGTAAGCATCCTTCAGGTCGATGGAGCACATCCATACTTCCTTTCCCAACAATGGGAGAAGAGATTGTAGGGTGACCATACGGAATTTGGACTTGTGTACGTAATGGTTGAGTTGACTAAGATCTAGTATGGGTCTCAGGTCCCCTGTTCATTTCGGCACCAAAAAAAATCTTGAGTAAGTCCCTAATCCGATCTGGTCTGAGGGGACTGGTTGGATGATTCCTTTTTCTAGCAGCTGAGATACCTCTGAGGCTGCTTGATCCCTTTGACTGGGTGGAACGTCTGGGATCCTTCTGATGGGAGGGGGTACTGAACAGAATGGAATGGTGTAACCTCCGGAAATTATCCTTAATACCCATCGGTCCTGGATGATGTTTTCCCAGGCTTCCGGATACAAGGAAATTCAACCCCTGACTGGCTCCGGATAAGCACAGTCAGGCACACCCTCAGGAATGAGAGTATGGCGAGCCACGAAAAGAGTCACAGTCCCCAGAACTGCGGGGGCCCCCTCTGCCTCTGGGGTGACGTCTCCCTGAATAACTCCCCCCTCCCCTGCCTCAGGAGGGGGTTTCACCTTGTGCGGCAGGAAAAAACCTTTGTGATTTCTTGAACCACATCTTTTCCCCTCGCTGAGCCTTGGGGTAAGGCCTAGAGGTGAGGGAAAAACGGACCCCTGCAGCAGACAGGGTCTTTCCCTCTTGCTCGCACCTGGTGAGGGTGTCTTTCACTTTGGTCCCAAACAAGGAGGAACCATCAAAAGGGGCATCAGTGAAGGAAGACTTGAAGGCCTCCGCAAAGTGACACAGGTGCAGCCAGGCTTGCCTTCTAAGGGCTACACCTGAGCTGGCCACCCTACTCGCTCCCTCGGCCGCATACGAAATGAGTCGCATGGATGAGTTTGCGATGGAGTTGAGGGTAGAAACCTGTGCGTTGACTGTCTGAGCCACCGCTTCAGGTATGTTACCCGCAAGAGTATTTCCCAACTCCTTAAGGAGATCTCTCTGGAGCCGAGTGAAATGAGATAAGTAGTTCAGCGACCTTAAGGTGAAGGTGGCTGAAGACAAGGTATGCTTCCCATACCGATCCATAGTCCTAGACTCCTTGTTAGGAGGATGGACCGAAGAGCAAGACTCAGCAACTTCCTTCTGGGTGGCTGCTGCCACCACCATGGCATCTACCGGGACTCCCTTTGTCAGAAATTCTTTTCTGTGAGGGGCAGAGAGAAATTTGTTGGGGCGCCGAGGTACTGGCTCCACAGAATCAGGGTTTTCCCACACCCTTCGACAAATAAGGTCAAGAAGTTCATCGAAGGGTGGAGACACCCAGGAGGTGGAAGGTTGAGCGCCAAAAGCCTTAAGGAATACTGACTCCTCCTCGGAAGGGGTTTTGGAAGGCCAGTCTCCTCTTTGTTGCAGTATCTCCAGGATATCGGAGAAGGAAACATCATCAGAGGAAGACTTGGGGGACCCTTCTGATTCCCCGAGGTCAGTATCGGAAGTGAGAGACTCGTCCTGGGAGTCTATGTGCTTCCTCTTGCACAATTTCTTTCTGGGAGGTTCCTCAGGCACAGGCTCTGAGGGACCTTCAGAAAGTGGGGGACCGCTCGTGGGGGTATCCTTAGGGCCTGGTGCTCTGCTGTCCAAGGATAGGTGGGTGTCAGAAGCTCTCGCCAGAGTGGTGGGGGATGGAATGACCGACCCGAGTGAGGTAGCTGATGACCTGGCCAGTGCACTCCACATGGCCTCGAAGGCAGGTCCCCCCCCGAGTCCGAAGACCAACCGGCCTCCAAGGCCATGACCGGGATCCCCCTAGCCGATGCACCGAGTGGGAGACTCGGAACCAAAAGATGTCCCGAGGCATCCCCTTCGGGCCCGACCGAGGAGACCTGACTCTCGAACCCTGTGGACGGAACCGACATGGTCGGAGCCGAGGTCGGCACCGATAAACCCAGAGGGGGTATTGGAGCCGGCGCAGGAACATCACTCGGAGCGGAACATACCGGCTCCGACAGCAAGGATGTGCTCGGAGGAGGAATCGATGAAACAACCATAGGAATTGGCTCTGGAGCCGACTGGGTCGGAGCCAAAAACAATTTAGCCAACACCGGCGACTGCAGGAGCCTCTGCACCACCCTATCCACATCCAAATCGGAAAGCCTGGAGGATTTGGAGGAGATGGATGGAGACTGAGACCTCTTATCTGGTGAACCATGCCTCACACACGGCGACCGGCTCCGAATAGGTCTGAGAATGATCGGAGCGGACGCTGATTCACTTAATACAGACACCTCCTGCGGCCCCGAAGACGGTGGAGCCGAGGAAGCAGTATCCAATATGGTAATTTGCTCCGGAGGCTCCGAAGATGCTGATGGAGCCGGAGACCTTTTCTTGGACTTGGAGGACTTAGATTTCGACTGGGAGCCGAATATATAGCCTCCTCGAAAGATGGTTTAAGCAGTCCCTTTAAAATCAATTTGTTTTTCCTCTCTTGGAGCACCCTAGGACTGAAGGCGTGGCAAAAACTACACGACTCCTGTAAATGGATAGCTCCAAGACAGTAAACACAGACAGAGTGTCCATCCGTGATGGACATTTTATTTCCGCACTTTGAACACTTTTTAAAGCCAGAAGGCTTATGTTCTTTCTGATCCTTAAACATATCCAAAGAATTAACGACTTCCAACGGGTGCAAAGCACACAGCGTAACTACAGTTAACAATTACCAAAAAGGGCGGGAAGCCCACTACTTAGACAGCAGACAGTACCACAGAGAAGAGCGAAGGTCTAAACCAACAAACAATAACAACGAGAACACAGAATGAGAACCTCTAACTTAAACAGTTCACAAAAAAGAATATACAATAAGAAACAGACGAACTACTCACTATGGGAGGACTAGGTCCTCTAACTAAAACGGGCCTAGCCCGTGGGAACTGTTAGGGATACCACAAAAACACTACTAACACACAAACACAACTACCGCAGCAAGAATAGCTATTAAAATAGCTTTTGAAGTAAGAAGCAACCAATTTCTCAAGAGAAATAAGTCAAAAAGAGTACTTAGCCACAGCCAAGCGAGACCACGTCTGAGCTCTACAAGTGGCAAACAAGATCTGGGGATGTGAAGCAGTGTACTATGGGATACTCTCTTAGCCCAGCCAATCAGAGACTTTTGAGCTAGTAAATAGGCTGAGTCAGAGCCGATATGCGGCTCCGTATCCATGGGTAAGAATGTAGGCGAGATAAGACTATATAACATCCTTTTTTCCCCATCTATCCAGTGCCCTATAATCTCTGTCAGAGGGGGTAGGGTTTTTTGCAGCAGAAGCTTTAACTCCTTAACTCCTTTGGGACCCTGTGAAATAGTTTCTGGGTCTGCAGCAGGGTTTTTAAAAAGGAATTTATGAGAGTCAGAAACCCTGTAATATCTGTCAGGCTTAACAGGAGCTGGAGGTAAGGAGTCAGGGGTAAGACTAGACTCTGAAAACACATCATCTACAATGTCTAACACAGGTGGAATGGCTAGTGGCCTGTGTTGTGGTAGTAAAAGGAAATCCCTGAGCCTCTTTTTAGATTCTGAAAAATCTTGGCTCTCCCAGTGGAAATGCTCCCTCATGGTATGCAAGTTTTCCCCAAAAGAATAGTCCTCTGGAGGAGAAGCTGAAGGTATAGATTCTTCAGCATCAGAATCCTCATAGGGGGGAGAGAATATTCCTGATCAGAAGAGGAATCAGAAGAAATAGAAACCTGATCTGAAGATTCATAGTCAGTCTCTTGCCTAGGCCTCTTATCAGGAGGGGGATGGGAACCCCTGATCAAGGTAATTAAGTCTTCGGCCATTTGAGCATCTGTTTTTTGGGCATAGAGGCCTGTCCACATGGCTCTTGAGTTTGTTTCTTTGCTTTAGAAGGTGTTTTAGCCTTTGATGCTGAGGTTGGTTTAATGTAAAGATGTTTAGGTCTGAATACACTCTCAGAAGCCGGTGCCTGCTCAGCGGCTCCGGACCCATCTAAAGGAATAGTATCCGAGGCTTCAATATCTTGAGTTTCCAGTGGCATGGCCGACTCCACGTGGGAGTCGGTAGCGGCCTGCGACTCTAAAGTAGCGGGCATCAGGGACTGCGAAAGCACCTCACTGAGAACCGGCGACTGGCTTAAGAGAAGCTTCGTCAGTTTTGGGCCTCGGTTGTCTATCTCTCTCCTTTTCTTTGCGTTTTTTGTGAACTCCGTTAGTCCAATGGCTATCCGACGACATTTCTGGATAATTAAACCGGTGTCCAAAATAGTTTAAAGCAAAATCATACAGACGCTTAATAGTGCGTTGGTTAAATCTAGCACAAAACCGACAACCAGAAACTTTGTGATCAGGGCCTAGGCAAGGAATACAGTAAGTCCACAAGAAATACAATTATTTACTTTTTCTGACATCGGTCTGGAGCAAGAAAAAAGTTTCCCCAACGGGGTACTTAACTTTATTGAAGACTTCGGATCTGAAACTCGAACACGAAAATCTCAGGAGTCGGCCGACTGGCACTTGCGAACTGCTTCTGCTTCTGGCACCGCGCGGCAAGAAAGACTATAGAAAATGGCGTCGGACGCATCTTTTATACCCCCTGACGACCTGACGTCAGGGAAGGGGCGACAGCAGCCGACGCAGGACCCAGGACTTTGGAATTCAGGCCGACTGAGGGCAACCTGCCAGCAGGATTACCCAAAGAACATCAACAAATCCCTTCTTCCAGTTAAAGGCACTGTACAAAAGAAGGATGAGGAAAAGGTCATCCTGGACACTGTTTTCTAAAAGATTGGTTAGCACAGTAAACATTTTAAACACCTTTATTAAATTATCATTTAAGACATAGGCACTGCATCCCATTTCTTTAAAATTGTCATCAGCCAAACATTACATATATTGCACAATTCCTGCCTTCACCTATACCTCACTCCTCCTCCTGAATCTGTAGGTACTGTTTCCACAATTTATGTAACTTTCTCTTTCCCTTTTCTAAAGATCCCAATTCGTTATTTTTCTCTACACAACAGAGACAGAATATTTACAATATTAAATGCTTCAAACACACTTGGTTTAGACTTTGACTTCCATTTTCTAGTAATTAATTTTAACCAGCAGTCGGGAAAAAATGGCATAGTATACTTTGACAGGCCCTTTGCTCTGTGCCAACTGTTCAACTTAAAACAGCAAAAAATAATAAGGAACTGGAACAGAAGCTCAGGGAACTGAACTTGTGGCAAAATGTCATGAAGAATGACCACCCCAAAAAAAGTTCTGTTCCTGGAATGCAGAGATAGTTTACAATGATTGGTGAAAAAGTTAAATGATGGTGTGTAACTGCTTTCCTGAGGTCAAATTCAGACATGTTCCTGAAACATATACTAGACATAATCTTTCTTGTGCAGTAGCTATCAGAAACATTAGAAAAGACATAGGGACAAAGGTCTGAAACTGTCCCAGATTATCCACATTTGGCTACTAGAATGGGTGCTAGAAGGACTGGTCAGGGAGGGAGTGAGCAGCCTGCACATTTGCCCATCCTGGGGAGTGGGGGGTACAGCTCAACTTGCCGCACTTGTGACACCAGGAGGAGTACAAGTGTATCACCTGCGGCAAGGAATAAGAAGTTATGTACCTACCATAACTTTCCATGTTAGTTGTCTTCATCTCGCCTTCTTTCTTGCTGTTTGGGATCAGAGCCGATCCTCGGCTCCGACTCGAACATCTTCAATAGCTCGAGAGCTGTTTACTGGCTCGAGGATACCCCTTATCCCATAATGTCTAGCGATAACTACCCAGATCTCGTTTGAAATAGCTAATCCAGACATAATAAGAGGGAAACCAGTTATCAAAAAACTGGTTGTTCCATGCATTCTAATATCTAGAACAGGTTAGGAAGACCTAGCCAGAGGAAAAACAATAAAAGAATACTCAGCCAGTGAAAAAAGGGACACCTCTCGATCCACTAGGATGAGGGACGGAGGGAGGGACGCAAGAAAGAAGGCGAGATGAAGACAACTAACATGGAACGTTATGGTAGGTACATAACTTCTTAATGTTAATCTGTCTATCTCGCCTTCATTCTTGCTGTTTGGGACAGCGTCCCTAGCACCTAACACCCTGGGTGGCTCAGTGGAACAGACTCTTCAGAACAGTGGAACCAAAGTCAGCTCTGCTCCGGGAGACCATATCCACCTTGTAATGAGAAATAAATGTGTGAGGGTTTGCTCATGTGGCAGCTGCACAGATGGAATCCATGGGCAACCTAGACTGAAAAGCTACGGAGGTGGCTAATGCCCTAGTAGAATGATCTTTTGGTTTAATTGGTAACTCTTTGTTCCTTAACTGTTAAATAAAAGTAATAGTGTGGGACAACTATCTGGATAAGGTCACCTTGGAAAATGGGAGACCTTGTTGGTTTAAGGCATAAGAAAGGAATAATTGGTCTGACTTTCATATTTCTTTAGTTCTATGTAGGTAAAAACGCAATTGTCTATGAACGTCCAATTGGTGAAGCTTGTACTCTGCCTTGTTGCTATGATTTGGGAAGAACATAGGGAGATCTATAGATTGGTTTAAATTATTTTCTGAGCAGACTTTAGGAAGAAACGAAGGATTAGTCCTCACAGCAACTCTGTCCTTGTGAAACACCAGGTAGGGAGGACGAACACATAGTGCCTGAAGTTCTAAGACACGCCTAGCTGAAGTGATAGCTATCAGAAAGAGTGTCTTCCAAGATAGAAACTTGATGGAGCAGGATGCTGCTGATTCAAAAGGAGGCAGAATTAAGGAAGTTAGGACTAAATTAAGGTCCCAAAGGTCCCAAGGAGGAGGGGGATCTCTCACTAGAGGTCTATGAAGAGATGTTCCTCTCAAAAAAGCTTTACAGAGCTTATGAGACAATGTTAGAATTTGACAAACCAATATGAAAATTAGAAATGGCCGCTAATTGTTCCCTAATCGTAGCGGAAGCAGCCCTGGAGTGAAACAGTTGTGCTAGGAATTCCAGAATTTCATGGACTGGGGCTGAGAAGGGATCCACATTCCTAGACTCTGCCCAACAAGAAAAACATTTCCATTTGCTAGCATAAGTTTTTCTTGTTGTAGACTTATGAGAGGAGATGATAATCTCACGGACTGCTGGGTAAATACTGGGAAGCCTGGCTACGGTTGGAAGTGGAGCAACCAAGCTGTGAGCTGGAGAATTTGGAGGGATTGATGCAACCTGCCTGATTGATGAATCAGGAGATCTGGAATCAGGTCCAGAGTCCAGAGCTGATCGAGAAGGTAATGGTGCAGGAACGGGAACCATATCTGTCGAGGCCAGCAGGGGGCAATGAGAATCACTTTTCAACCCAACAATTTTGCTTTCTGTATGAGTTTCGGTATCAGGGGAAATGGAGGAAAGGCATAAAGAAGTCCCTGAGGCCAATTGTGGACTAGAGCGTCTCTGGGTATGTGACCTGGAAGCGGAAGAAGGGAGAAGTAGTTGCTGCATTTGTTGTTGAAGGGGGTGGCAAAAAGATCGCAGCAAGGTTGTCCCCATTTGTGGAAAATAAGATCCGCAACTTCCTGAGTCAGAGACCACTCGTGAGGCATGAGGATAGCTCTGCTGAGCCTGTCCGGTATGACGTTGGATCTCCCAGGGATGTGCGTCGCAATCAGAAAACATTGGGAGTAAATCGCCCACTGCCAAAGTCTGAGTGCTTCTCGACACAGGGGGTAGGCTCTGGTTCCGCCCTGCTTGTTGATGTACCACACCACTGACATGTCTGCTTGAATTGCAATGGTGGCGGAAGGAAGAGAGTCTTGAAGAGCTTGCAATGCTAGGAGCACGGCTCTCATTTCTAGGACATTTATGTGCAGATGGTACTCGTGAGGTTGCCAAGTGCTTTGGACTGTCCTGCCCAGATAATGCCCCCCCCCTCCCTATCAGGGAGGCATCTGTCGTCACTGTGGATACCGGAGGGGGTTGTATGAAAGATCTGCCCTGAGTAACTAGTGGGGCAGACCATCCACCAAGAAAGGTGCCTTTTGCATGCCTCCATGATCAGGATCATGTGAGACATGGGTAGCTCTTGGAAAGACCACTGAGTGAAAAGAAGCCACTGAACAATTCTCATGTGGAAACACGCTAGTGGATGTAGAAGAATGGCAGCTGCCATGGAGCGCAGAGTTTGAAGGACATACTTGACTTGGATCCTTTTGCGCTGCATTAGGATTTGCACTTGATGACGAATTGTGGACACTCTTTCCAGTGGCAACCTTGCGAACATATCCCTTGTGTTTAAGTCTGCTCCTATGTAAGTGATAGATTGACAGGGCAACAAGGCAGATTTTTCGAAATTTATTGTAATACCTAGCTGGGTGCAAGATGTGATTGTATAATCCCGCACTTGTAGGAGTTGATGCCTGGTGGTAGCAGTGAGGAGCCAGTCGTCTAGATATGGAAACACCTGGAATCCTTGACATCTCAGGTGAGCTGTGACCACTGGCATACATTTGAACACCGTGGGGGCTTTGGTGGGATCAAAGGGCAGAGCTCTGAACAGGTAATGACTGGCCCCCACCCGAAAGCGAAGAAATCTCCTGGAGCGTCTGTCCATCTTGATATGGTAGTACGCACCCTGAAGATATATTCAGCACATCCAATTGTCCTAACCTAGGAAGGGTAGAATGGACTGTAGCATGACCATCCGAAACTTTGTTCTTTGTACAGATTTGTTTAGTCTGCTGAGATCCAGAATCGGTCTCCAGTCTCCTGTCTTTTTTGGTACCAAAAAGAACCTTGAGTAAGTTCTGGATCCGTGCTGGTCTGTGGGGACTTCCTGAATGGCTCTTTTTCCTAGCAGTTTTGAAACTTCTATTACTGCTTGCTCCTTCAGACTGGGTGGAACATCTGGAAAGGTCTTCTTTGACTGTAAGGGGGATTGATGGAAGGGAATTTTGTAACCCCCGGATATAATGGACTGTACCCATCTGTCTCTTGTTAAATTTTGCCAGGTTTTTGGGTACAGTGAAAGTCTTCCTCTGACTGCCTCCAGAAGTGAGCAGCCGGGCAACCCTTCAGGGATGCTGGAAGGGCTTATCAGAGAAAGAATCTCTGTTGCCCTGGTTATGCGGACCCCCCTCTGCCACAAGGGCGTCTATTATTATAGTTTCCCCCTCTGCCTCTGGAGGAAAAATCACTGTGTGCGTCAAGTAAGGCTCCCTGAGATTTATGGAACATCTTCCCACTCTTCTGACCCTTGGGGTAAGGTCTAGAGGGAGTGGAAAAACGGACTCCCACGGCAGAGAGAGTCTTGCCTTCTTGCTCACACCTAGTCAACGTGTCTTTCACCTGTGGCCCAAAGAGAAAGGAGCCATCAAAGGAGGTATTGGTGAAGGACGCTCAAAAGGGTTCCGCAAAGTGACTGCCGCATCCATGCATGCCTCCTAAGGGCCACACCCGTGCCCGCGGCTCTACTCGCTCCATCGGCTGCATAGGAAATGAGCCTCATGGAGGAGTTAACTACAGAATTAAGCGTCTGTAGCTGGGAAGCTACTTTGGCTTGTACTCCCTCAGCTGTAGGATCTTGAAGGGTATCTCCAAGCTCTTTAAGGAGATCCCTTTGAAGGCGAGTAAAATGACAGATAGTTCAGGGACCTCATGGAGAAGGTCGCTGAAGCAAACATTCGCTTTCCGTACCTGTCCATCGTCCTAGACTCCTTGTTAGGGGGATGAACAGATGAAGAGGTCTCTGCTATCTCTTTTTTGGTGGCTGCTGCTACCACCATGGCATCAACGGGCACACCTTTAGAAAGTAATAGCTTAACCTGGGGAGCTGTAATAAATTTACCAGGTCTCCTCGGAGTTGGTTCCACTGTGTCCGGAGCTGACCAAGCCTTTCAAGCCACTACAGACATAAGTGGGTCGAAAGACGGAGAAACCCAGGAGGTGGATGGTCGGGAAACGAAAGCATCCAGGAATACAGACTCATCCTCGCTAGGGGCTAGGGGATTCCAGTTCCCCCTCTGCCTAAGCATTTAAAGGATGTCAGAGAAGGAAACATCTTCAAAGGGGGATCTCTGGGACCCTTCCGATTCATCTAAGTCTGTATCAGAAGTGACAGACTCAGGAGAGTCAATGTGCTTCCTCTTGCACTTCTTCTTCCGAGTAGGTTCCTTTGAGTGATCAGGGGAGGCCTCAAAAGAAGAGGAACCACCCAATGGGGTGTCCTGGAGCATCGGATCCCTACGCTTGGGGTCTGGAGGAGGAGCAGAGGTTGGCACAGACACTACAGGGGATGGAGCCGGTGGGGCTGGTCATGGAGCTGACTCGGGGTACAGCACACTCTGCATGACCTCAAAGCCGCCCCTGCCTCGAGGCAGGGAAAGCTCTGGTTCCAAAGAAATAGGAATCTTTCTCCTCGCCGAGGGGGACGGCTCCAAGGCCGACGTTGGAGCCGAGGTCACCTGCGCCGATGCTCCGAGAGGGAGAATGGGGTCGGACAAGGGTCCAATGCCACTCGCCCCCTCGGAGCTGGCGAGGGAGCCCCGGCATCCAGATTCCTCGATCGAAGGTACTATTGAGGGAATCGGAGCCGACGTCGGAACCGAAGGAGATATGGTTATCGAAGCACAGTTCCACTACTCGAACCCCAGCGAACTCCGGCTCTGAGCTCAATGGAGTCGGAGGAGGAACAGAAAAGGAGGTGGATGGAGCTGATACCTGTTGAGGAGGGCTAGACAATATTTTAGCTAGTGCCTGTGATTTTAGCAACCTACTTACTACTCTCTCCACATCATGATCCGACAGCCTAGAGGATCAAGAGGAGTGTGAAGAACGGTGACTACTTTCACTTTACAATAATGGCGACCCAGGAGCCGAATGAACTGACTCTAACGAAGGGGACCTCAGCCTTTTATGGCTCTGAGATGGCTCCAAAACATCCGATGGTGCCAACGGAGGGGTTTGTCTTGTCGGTGCCAGCCGGAACTGACATACTCGGTAAATCCTGTACCGGAGTCGGCTCCAAAGGTGGAGCTAACGGTTTAGAAGATTTTGGGGATTTCACTGGCTGTGAACTCTTTGCCGGTGAATTCTGAGGTTTTAATAGACCCCTAAGGATCAATTTGTTCTTCTGCTCCTGCAGGACTCTTGGACTAAAGATGGCAGATAGAACAAGAGTCCTGCAGGTGAACAGCGCCCAAACAATAAATGCAACTAGTGTGCCCGTCTGTCAGAGACATTTTCTGACAGCACGAGTCACACTTTTTAAATCCAGAAACTTTAGCTTCTTTAGACATAACTCAACCACAAAAAAAACAAGTACCAGAAGAGAAACACAGATAGAAAAAAATTCTACTCTAGTCAAAGTACAACAGACTATGTGTGTGTGTGTGTGTGTGTGTGTGTGTGTGTGTGTGTGTGTGTGTGTGTGTGTATATATATATATATATATATATATATATATATAAAAAACAATCTCCCCCTTTTTTTTTTTAATGGAGTATAAGACTATATTTCTATACAAAAAATTTGAAAATACAAGCCTGAGCCAGAAAACGACACACCTCGCAGCTGAAGCGGCAAACGAGATCTGGATAGCTATTGCTAGCCATCATGGGATAAGGGGTAGCCTCAAGCCAGAAAACAGCTCTCGAGCTATTGAAGATGGCCGAGTCGGAGCCGAGGATCAGCTCCAATCCCAAACAGATAGAATGAAGGCGAGATAGACAACTTAACATCTTAGGTTGCCCACACTGCGTAGCTGTGCATGATCAGTATCATGTGTGCACTGCTCAAGAGCAGCAACTGTGGAGTGAGCCATCTGTCAAAACTGGCCTACTCCCTAAACTTGACTTACCAGGAAACAAACAGGATGGATGGCGTTTATCCAAATGCTGGAGAAAATGGGTCAATTAGGTGCAGTAAGAGGGTGCCACTGGGAAATTCTTTGGACAGAACAAACAAAAAGAAAGATTAACTAATAAAAGCACATGGTATAATAAAAGTACAGTTTTGTACCTACCATAAATGTAGATGTTTGAGTGTCTTCACTGCTGCAGTTATTACACTTGGGTTATCCTGCCGTAAGGGCAGTCCCGCAGTCGGCCAGAGCTCCAAAGTCTTGGTCTGGCATCGGTTGCTGTCACTTCCTCCCTGACATCAGTGTGCCAGGGGTATATAAGATGCAGCCGACAGCATTTCTTCAGTTTTTTTTTGCCCAGATGTCAGGTGCCCCGAAATAGGCAGGCAATACATATTGCTAATAAAACATACATAAAAAGTAAAATGAAAAACTTCAGTCACCAGCAAATACACCACATAGGTAGTATAGGGTAGAAAAGTGTAGATAAGTGCCAGCTATGAAAGAGGGGATGAAGGGAGGGTAACCTGGACTGCAGCAGTGAAGACACTCGAACATCTACATTTATGGTAGGTACAAAACTCTACTATGTTCATCGTGTTTCACTGCTGCAGTCATTACACTTGGGTTGAATCCCAAAGCTGAGTTTGGGTGGCTGGTTCTATAGAGGATTTGGGGTGGCTATGAGGCCCTGCAGCACTGCAGTGGCAAAGCCAGCTCTGGTTTTAGAATAAAGAGGCAAGTGATAATGTTTGGTAAAGGTGTGCACTGAACTCCAAGTTGCAGCTTCCAAGATATCTTT